>NC_054702.1:113289466-113589466 GCF_016097555.1 Gigantopelta aegis
GTTCTACTGTGACCTGAAAGACAAACAGATGTACAGACTGACACACAAACCTGGCATGTATCCCCCTACACACACCAATCACAGTTCTACTGTGACCTGAAAGAGATGAACAGATATACCGACTGACACACAGACCTGGCATGTATCCCCCTACACACCAATCACAGTTCTACTGTGATTTGAATGAATGAATGTTTAACGACACCCCAGCACGAAAAATACATCGGCTATTGGGTGTCAAACTATGGTAATGCAAATAAATAAAGTGATGATCAACATCAATATAAAAATTCAAGGTTTAAACAAAAACAGTGTAAAGAACTGTGCATAAATACAAATACAAATATCACAGAATTTTACGGATACTGAATTTTACTCTAAACTTCAATTTGTGCTGTATTGGCCATTATCAAAGAGAATGTTACACCCCTGCACCATGGTGAGGTTACAGCACGCGCAGGGGTACTGTGATTTGAAAGACAAACAGATGGACACAGACCTGTCATGTATTCCTCTACACACACCTATCACAGTTCTACTGTGACCTGAAAGACAAATAGATGTACAGGTTGACACAGACCTGTCATGTATCCCCCTAAACACACCAATCACAGCTCTACTGTGACCTGAAAGACAGACGGACAGGTTGACACAGACCTGTCATGTATCCCTCTACACACACCAATCAGTTCTACTGTGATCTGAAAGACAAACAGATGGACAGATTGACACAGACCTGTCATGTATCCCCCCAGACACACCAATCACAGTTCTACTGTGACCTGAAAGAGATTAACAGATGTACAGACTGACACACAGACCTGGCATGTATCCCCCCAGACACACCAATCACAGTTCTACTGTGACCTGAAAGAGATTAACAGATATACCGACTGACACACAGACCTGGCATGTATCCTCCCAGACACACCAATTACAGTTCTACTGTGACCTGAAAGAGATTAACAGATGTAGACTGACACACAGACCTGGCATGTATCCCCCTATACACACCAATTACAGTTATACTGTGATCTGAAAGGCAAACAGATGGACAGATTGACACACAGACCTAGCATGTATCCCCCTACACACACCAATTAGTTATACTGTGATCTGAAAGGCAAACAGATTGACAGATTGACACACAGAACTGTCATGTATCCCCCTACACACACCAATTACAGTTATACTGTGATCTGAAAGGCAAACAGATGGACAGATTGACACACAGACCTGTCATGTATCCCCCTACACACACCAATCACAGTTCTACTGTGACCTGAAAGAGATTAACAGATGTACAGACTGACACACAGACCTGGCATGTATCCTCATACACACACCAATCACAGTTCTACTGTGACCTGAAAGACAAACAGATGTACAGACTGACACACAAACCTGGCATGTATCCCCCTACACACACCAATCACAGTTCTACTGTGACCTGAAAGAGATGAACAGATATACCGACTGACACACAGACCTGTCATGTATCCCCCTACACACCAATCACAGTTCTACTGTGACCTGAAAGACAAACAGATGGACAGATTGACACAGACCTGTCATATATTTGAACACGGTTGTGCTTAAATCTAAAAACAGATGAGAGAATCACATTTGTGGTGTGAATGTGTGAAGTTTGATGTTAACCATGCAACTGTGGTATGAAAATGTTTAGTTGCTAGATATTATTGATACAATCGTGGTGTGAAAGTGTTTAGTTGCTAGATATTATTGATACAATCGTGGTGTGAAAGTGTTTAGTTGCTAGATATTATTGATACAATCGTGGTGTGAAAGTGTTTAGTTGCTAGATATTATTGATACAATCGTGGTGTGAAAGTGTTTAGTTGCTAGATATTATTGATACAATCGTGGTGTGAAAGTGTTTAGTTGCTAGATATTATTGATACAATCGTGGTGTGAAAGTGTTTAGTTACTTGATACCATACATGCATTCAAGATATACAAGAGTTTACCTTGATGCTGCAGATACAGTGGTAGCCTGAATGTATCCTGATTCTCAAAGTAGTTCTTAACCCACTCAAACAGCTTTGGGTGGGTCCCATCTTTACCAGACGGACTATGGAAGTCCAAAAGCTTGCACCTACAAACATAAACTGAAACTAATTAATTATTGGTCATAATACAAAAAATAGTCACACAAGACAGATAAAAAAAATGAAAAACCCAGGTAACTTTTGGTCATAATTTTAAAACACCTCACATTTCTTCTTGTATCAATTAAAATGTTAAAATTACTCCTAATATTACCTTTCTGCACATTTAAGTTAAAAATAAACAAAGAAAAAACATGATGATGGAACAGAACATTTATAAGTTAAAATATTAAAGTTAAACAAAAGTTTGTCAAACACAGAACTAATAAATGTGCTCCTCAAATAAATGCAATTTTTAAAAATAACTTGGTATGTAGCTGTCTTCATCAAACTTTAGTTTGGATTTAAGCTCAAACTCATGGTATTGATTGTGATGCTATAGCAACAGGAGGCAGTATGTATTTTGTTACCAGTGAAGATACAAGGTGGAGTTCCAGTGAAAACTGTTCAGTATCACACTGCAATTCACTATGCAAGTGTCTGAGATCACCACACAATTCTACAACTTTGATACTATTTGATAATCAATTTTGAAATAGAAAACAACTGTTGGTAATTAAAAATTCAAAAAGTATATGTTCTTCAAGTTAAAAGCCAGACATTGAACTTTCATGTACTTATCCTTGTATTTATTTTGGGGTGGGGTTAACTCAGAAATGTGCAGAAAGGATCATTGTTTTTAACGCTAAGAAGGAAGGAAATGTTTAATTTAACGACGCACTCAACACATTTTATTTACAGTTATATAGTGTCAGACATATAGTTACAGACAACACAGATACAGAAAGAAAAACCCCACTGTCGCCACTTCATGGGCTACTCTTTTCGATTAGCAGCAAGGGATATTTTATATGCACCATCCCACAGTCAGGATTGTACATACCACAACCTTTGTTACACCAGTTGCGGAACACTGACTGGAACTAGAAATACCCCACTGAGGCCACTGACGTGGATCGATCCTAAACCGGCCGCGCATCGAGCGAGCGTTTTACCACTGGGCTGCATCCTGCCCCTTAAAGCTCAGAGTAACGTATGAACATTGACTTACTTTATTTTAAATGCAGACAGCAGTGCGACTATTTCAGTGGCTCCAATCCACTTGCGAGTGTTGACCACACGACCTCCCAGCTGCTCACAACCCTGTCTGTCAAATCCTTCGGTCCATGCAACCTCGATCAAAGACTGGATCTTTGGAATGGATGGAATCTGGGGATTGTCTGGGGATAAAAATATCTGTTTAATAATATGGTTATTAATTACTATTAATCTTGAAAAAGTACAGATTTATACATTCAGAAATTATACCCCTCCCACAAAAGAAAAAAATGCACCAAAAATTATAAACTAATTTTGACATTATTCAAGTTAAATAATACCAAATTTAAGATGTATTGTACATTATTACCCATATGGTTCAAAATATATTTATTCCACTAGATAGTCAGGTGGGACGTAACACCTTGATGTCATATGATTGGCACATTACGACCTTACCGGAAACCCAGTCAAACAAATTCAGTGATATAAATTAAAATCGATTATGGGTAATAATTGGAATATTAAACTCACTATCATTTCATATCATGTTAATGTCCCTCACGAAAGCTCATGACAACTGAAAATTATTTAATTCAGGACATAAACATGATACGAAATGGAAGCTTGTTTAATATGCTATAAGTTTGACAGGAGAGAGATGTGCACATTTCATCTAACACAATCAAACAAATGACCAACATTTGAACATAGTTATTTCTTACAAGAATCAGAAAATATACATAAATTAATAAATACAAACTAAGTGTTTCTAAATCCATGGAACTGATCTTTTACTGGATATTTGACACATGATAATAATAACAACTTGTCAAGAAGATGCATATATTTTTTTCCAAACTGAAATAAGCACAATTAAGCATGAATATAATAACTGCCCAAAATCTGACTGTATTTGTTTTGAAAGCCACACAAAATGCTATAGAGATAGTTAGCGAGACGCTCTCACCGTTAAAGAGAATTCTGCGGTACATTGGATCCTGGACGAGCGAGGACAGTAACATCTGCAGATTGCGGTAGCCGCAACCCCAGCCCTTGTCGCCATATGAGCCGCTGTAGTGGTCGACAGCCGAACAGAGCCACGCCCGCATCACAAACCCTGGGGTGTACTTGTGATAGTGGTTCAGTCGCTGAATCAAATCTGAAATTACAACATAACCTATAACAACATTCAAAGACTATCAGTGTCTCTTGCTACCCCATTTGTGGAGGATGTGCTCCTTTATACTTGTTTATAAATCAGTTGAGTGGATGGTTAAAGACCAATATTTTTGTGGAGTAATAATATTTGAAGTGTTGGAATGACTGGGACACAAGCAATAGGCAGGGAAATGTCTAGTTAAAAATAGTTTAATAAATCACATTACTTTAAATATACAGTAAACTCATAATAAAGATTATAAATTCAACTACCACAGACCACTAAACTCTCATGTGAGTGTAATATGATAACAAACCCAGGCCTCTAATTTGACAACTTAGAGGACAAGGCTATTTGGCTTAGACTGATGGAGATTAGTTTTAGTCAGGGCAACAAGGCCTACTTCAACAAATGTCTTAATATATTCAACACCCATTCAAAAGAAACAAGTGTGACAGGTTTCATGGTTTATAATAAAACAACTTTATGGAGTCTCATTCAAGTATGTTAACCAATTACTATCTTGCACAATAAGGCACGACCAGTTTGGCCAAGAGACTGTTAAAGTTTCAGGGCATTGAGGCATATGACATGGGCATTGTCGCAATTTGCTACCATTAAATTCAAGCCCTGCAAACCTTTAGTACATGAATGTCCGTCGTCAACTCCACTGAGGTCGTTGCTCTGCATGGTGGCTTTCTGTGAGTGGTACTCCACGACAGAGATGTCTCCCTTCCGCACAGCCCGCTCAAGACTCTGCTCATACTGCTGCTTGTAGCCCGTCCTCTCATCCATGCCGTACTTAACCTGGGACACAAACAACATCAACTCAGTCACTTACAACACATCAACTTGTAGCCCGTCCTCTCATCCATGCCACACTTAACCTGGGACACAAAACAACATAAACTCAGTCACTTACAACACATCAACTTGTAGTCCCTCCTCTCATCCATGCCACACTTAAAGTGGGACACAAACATCATCAACTGAGTCACTTATAACACATCAACTTGTAGGTCTTCCTCTCATCCATGCCGCACTTAACCTGGGACACAAACATCATCAACTGAGTCACTTACAACACATCAACTTGTAGCCCGTCCTCTCATCCATGCTGTACTTAACCTGGGACACAAACATCATCAACTCAGTCACTTACAACACATCAACTTGTAGGTCTTCCTCTCATCCATGCCGTACTTAACCTGGGACACAAACAACATAAACTCAGTCACTTACAACACATCAACTTGTAAGTCTTCCTCTCATCCATGCCGTACTTAACCTGGGACACAAACAACATAAACTCAGTCACTTACAACACATCAACTTGTAGGTCTTCCTCTCATCCATGCCGTACTTAACCTGGGACACAAACAACATAAACTCAGTCACTTACAACACATCAACTTGTAGCCTGTCCTCTCATCCATGCCGTACTTAACCTGGGACACAAACAACATCAACTCAGTCACTTACAACACATCAACTTGTAGGTCTTCCTCTCATCCATGCCATACTTAACCTGGGACACAAACATCATCAACTCAGTCACTTACAACACATCAACTTGTAGGTCTTCCCTTCATTCATGCCGTACTTAACCTGGGACACAAACAACATAAACTCAGTCACTTACAACACATCAACTTGTAGGTCTTCCTCTCATCCATGCCGTACTTAACCTGGGACACAAACAACATAAACTCAGTCACTTACAACACATCAACTTGTAGCCTGTCCTCTCATCCATGCCGTACTTAACCTGGGACACAAACAACATCAACTCAGTCACTTACAACACATCAACTTGTAGGTCTTCCTCTCATCCATGCTGTACTTAACCTGGGACACAAACATCATCAACTCAGTCACTTACAACACATCAACTTGTAGGTCTTCCTCTCATCCATGCCATACTTAACCTGGGACACAAACAACATAAACTCAGTCACTTACAACACATCAACTTGTAGGTCTTCCTCTCATCCATGCCGTACTTAACCTGGGACACAAACAACATAAACTCAGTCTTTTACAACACATCAACTTGTAGGTCTTCCTCTCATCCATGCTGTACTTAACCTGGGACACAAACAACATAAACTCAGTCTTTTACAACACATCAACTTGTAGGTCTTCCTCTCATCCATGCCGTACTTAACCTGGGACACAAACAACATAAACTCAGTCACTTACAACACATCAACTTGTAGCCTGTCCTCTCATCCATGCCGTACTTAACCTGGGACACAAACATCATCAACTCAGTCACTTACACATCAACACTAAATGTTCGCTGTTATATTAACAAACACCAGTTCACTTCTAGATGTTGTTAACAGCATTTTCACTTAATTCTGTCATTAGGCTATTCACTCACAATTTCCACATTTGTGGCTGACACTTTTGATAATAATAGTAATACTACTGGTAGTTTGTTTATCATGAATTAAAGTTTAAAAGTTTGTTTTGTGTAACGATACCACTAAAGCAGATTGATTTAAAATTAAACCTTTCACTGTTACATCAATAGACATCATTTCTACTTGCTCATTTTCATTAATCAGATAATACAAAATACTTGTATCAAAAGTATGCTTTATAAAAAAATCCAATATTGGCCATTTTTCTAAACAAGGAATTAGAGAGAACATGCTTAAAGTTTTGAAATGACTACGTAATATTTTTAAGGGGAGACAATCATGTATAGAAGTAAACCTGTAGAGAGTGAAAGTCCTTGTTGTCCCGGTTTGCTGCTTCTACTTCCCGTCGATGAATCTCTTCCGCCAGTTGTTTATCTGACATCACACGGTCTGTAAATACACAGCAATCTTAACATTAATAATTAGGTTCAACCTCACCATTTATCTCAAATACAGATATTTTAATAATATTAATTTTATAAAAACTACCTGTTTATAGGACATCTCATGACTTGTGAAAAGATAGAATATTTAATACAATTACACTAGATGCTTAGATCATGTCATATAGTACCAGGTAAGGCAATAGTGATGTAATACAACTTCAAAATGAAC
This sequence comes from Gigantopelta aegis, assembly GCF_016097555.1. NCBI lineage: Eukaryota > Metazoa > Mollusca > Gastropoda > Neomphalida > Peltospiridae > Gigantopelta > Gigantopelta aegis. The sequence goes on from NC_054702.1 coordinate 113,296,840, forward strand.
AAATGTTAAAGGTTAACGTTATAATAAAATTATGAACTATGAGTTGTAGGCGCTATGGTTTAAATCTATTTTCAGATACTGCAAACTTTGTATTCCCAATATTGAGTAAAAAGTGTTATTTCTACTTTTGTTTTCATTTAAGTGCTGCAAAGCGTCTTACAAAATACCTACAAAATATCTGAAAACAAGGATGCCTTATATGTGATGTTTTCATTATGTACACTATACACAAATAAAACTAAATCAAATCAAGATAAAAAAACATACAAACTATGTCACTATTCAAGAGTTAACTCTTGATCCTTTTTCCTTTATGTCAAAAAGGTATTTTAATGCAAGATTTTCAATATTTGTTATAATATTTAAATTGACTTTTTTAGAAATGAAACCCTACAGAATGTCATCTGATATTTGATTACAACTTAGCAAACATGTTTTTGTTTGGTTTTAACTTTACTTTTTTATAAAGTTAGTCTTTAAAAACAAACAATCCTACCAAATACTGCTCATCAGACGAGCACTCTACCATCGACCTATATCCTACTTCAACTGTTAAAGGAGAGTTATCATGAAAAATAAACTTTTTGTTCGAAAGATACCTATCAACAGTTCCTATAGCAACAAACACATTTAAAAATTGTAAAAGATAATTACTTAAATCAATTAAAAACTATTTCTACTTTATGGCGATAGCCATCTTTATGAAAGGAATTGTCTCCCCTATAACTGGATGTCACATGACTGCCGGAATACAGGTGTTTATGTGACCTGCAGGAGTTTACATTTAGAGAACGAAAACAAAGCAACTATCAAAAATGGATTCTGAGATAGATTTCACAGCGAATGTGATGAATTTTCTGTAAAAACACCAGTTATGGACAATATATTTAGGCGTTTCAATTTTAGCCTGTATTCACAACTGTTGAAATAGAAGATACAAAACAACTAGCCAAAAGACAAGGTGATAAATGCCAGTTCATCCAAAGAAAACCCAAGGCATGTTGAAGATAATGAAAGTTTAACAAGAAGACTGGGCAATAGGAATTGATGTTTATGTGGCCACCGAGCCTCTATCCCAACACAAATAAAGAGTGATAGTTAGTTTGAGCCTGTATTTACAGCTGTTAGAAAAACAAAGCATAGTGAGTTTCAATAAGGTGATACATGCAAGTGCCTCCGAAGAAAACCCAACATGTCTTGAAGATATTGGTAGTGTAGCAAAAAGACTGGGCATAGTGGGCAGTATGACTTGGTGTTTATGTGGCCACTGTGCTTTTATACTGACTGAAATCAGACAAACATATGGCAATAAAACATACTGACTAGTCTTTGATCAACTGTGATCCATTAGGTGACGTTTGTGGTTAAAGCCTGCATCTATTAAATAGTGAAAGTGTCAGTATTTAATTTTTTTATAGCAAAATCATATTAAACATTTATCGATAAAAGTCCTTAGTTGTCCAAAAGCTTTAATTAAGCATTTCTTTAATTTAATTACACAAACATTTGGACTTAAGTCTCTTGTAATATGTACGGTATACATGTTGTGCACTGCTAGCTTTTTTCAAGTACTCACTACAATTACAATATGTATTGAAAAATCAAAATCTAAAATTGTCAATGTTTGACATAACTTCACTATGGTAAATGAATGAATGAATGAAGAAATAAATGAATGAATGAATGAACAGATGAATGAATGAATGAATAGATGAATGAATGAATGAATGAATGAACAGATGAATGAACAGATGAATGAATGAATGAATGAATGAATGAACAAAATAAACACACAGACGAACGAACCATCCAACCAACCAACACACCAACCAACCAACCAACCAACGAATGAATGAAAGAAAGAAATGTTTTATTTAACAACGCACTCAACACATTTTATTTACGGTTATATGGCATCAGACATATGGTTAAGGACCACACAGATTTTGAGAGGAAACCCACTGTCACCACTACATGGGCTACTCTTTCCGATTAGCAGCAAGGGATCTTTTATTTGCACTTCCCACAGGCAGGATAGCACAAACCATGGCCTTTGTTGAACCAGTTATGGATCACTGGTGAGTGCAAGTGGTTTACACCTACCCATTGAGCCTTGCGGAGCACTCACTCAGGGTTTGGAGTCGGTATCTGGATTAAAAATCCCATGTCTCGACTGGGATCCGAACCCAATACCTACCAGCCTGTAGACAGATGGCCTAACCACAATGCCACCGAGGCCGGTACGAATGAATGAATGAACAACACCCCAGCATGAAAAAATACATCGGCTATTGGGTGGCAAACTAAAGTAAATGTGTAAATGAAATGATCAACATCAATATAAAAATTCAGGTTATTAATATGGTTAAAGTTTGTTTGGTTTAATGACACCACTAGAGCACACCGATTAATTAATCATTGGCTCATGGATGTCAGATGTTTGGTAATTCTGACTCATAGTCATTAGAGGAATCCTGCTTCATTTTTCCGTTAGCAGCAAAGGATCTTTTATCAGGATTTCTGCCAGAGGGTAAAACAGGTATGGTGCCATACCCAAAAGATTTGGCTGATGATTTTTTTTTAAGTTAACCTTTTTGACAAAATTAATTTCTATTATCATTACTGTATGATTTGTTTAACCCTAACCTTAAACTTAACCCATTACCCCCTATTGACTATGGTTGCATTCAATTACATAGCACCATACCAAAAAAATTCTTTCTGGCAGAAATACTGTTTATATGCACTTTCCCATAAACAGGAGCACATACCACGGCCTTTGACCAGTTGTGGTGCACTGGATGGAATGAGGAAAAAACAATCAGTTCAACGGATCCACTGAGGTGATTTGATCCTGCGACACAAGCACCTCAGGTGATCTAAATCCTGTTCCATGAATGAATGAATGAATGAATGAATGAATGAATGAATGAATGAATGAATATGTGAATGAATGAATGAATATATGAATGAATGAATGAAAGAATGAAGAAAAACAGCAACTGGGTGTCAAACTAAGGTAAATGCATAAATTAATTGATGATCAACATCAATATAAAAATTCAAGTTACATCACTATGGTAAAATCCATTTAAAGAAAAATGACATAACAAATATGAAAACAAAATGGTTGTTAGAAATATATTATTATTTTATTTTAATTGTTCATTTATTTATTACTGTATTATTTGTTTTGTTGCTGGTTGGTTTTTGTTTGTTTTTTCTTGGGTTTTTTATGTTATTTTCATTTTCATTTTTTTTTTTTTTTTTAAAGCACTCCATTCTGGGTGTACACAAGGGTCAAGTTTTAACACTGTAATGGTCAATTGTAAGGAGGCTTCCAAAACATGGCCATGTAATTTGTAAACGTGATTAACTCACAACCAAGATTATCTACATGTATTAATTCCACTTCACATTGCCAGCGATTCAGCTGACCTTGACCAATCCACGGTAATAACTGCTCACCTTTGGGTTGGAGATAAAATATCACAGAGCCAGGAAACATGAACTATATTTAACCTATTTTGTAACCAGTGAGTTAGGAACAATGCCTGAGCCAGTGCGAAAAAACAACAGATATATTGATCAAGACATTTATACAGTGTGAAATACAATGAATTTGACATGCATATAAAACTGGATAAGTTATCAGAATACAAGAAACAAAACTACACTGTATTGTATGACTTCATAAAGTAACAATACCACTAATTAAACAGAAGACACCAATTCAAATAGGCAGCCCTTTAATTTTAAAATGTAGTACAAAACAGTACAATAAAGTACAATAAAGTGAAGTTTTAATAGCAAAAAGATGGACCTAAGTAATATGGTTGGGTTTTAAAATTTAATTTTTCCATGGATGTGTATATATCTACATACCCATTGAAATCTATCTTCCCATATCCACCTCACCCCATGTAGAAGGTTGTACCCTAACAGGGATTAGCTACTATTCTATAATTCTATGTACAAAAGACTTAGTTAACTTAAATGTGTACAAAGGTACTGGACTAAATGGCATTTGACCATAAAGTTAAAGCTGCAATCTTAATCCCAATCTTACATCATAACATCATTTCCTAATTTGCAAAATATACACATTTTTTAATTAATAAACTCACACAGAAAATTTTTGTTTTGTTTAACAACACCACTAGAGCTCATTGATTTATTAATAATCATCAGCTATTGGATGTCAAACATTTGGTAATTTTGACATATAGTCTTAGAGAGGAAACCCACTATAGTTTCCATTAGTAGCCAGGGATCTTTTATATGCACCATCCCCAGACAGGATGGCACATACCACGACCTTTGATATACCAGTTGTGGTGCACTGGCTGGAATGACTCATAAATGGAAATGGTTAAATAACAGAAATATACCGGAGACTATAGCTTTAAAGCTCTCTGCACCAGCAGTTACAAGGTCAGACAATGATGCAATCAATAAGCCTTCACAGAAAGACACCTTTCCAGATCTGTTCAAATGTGCCAGCATTAATACTCATACATATAGTTAACAATCATAAGCCTTCACAGAAAGACACCTTTCCAGATCTGTTCAAATGTGCCAGCATTAATACTCATACATATAGTTAACAATCATAAGCCTTCACAGAAAGACACCTTTCCAGATGTGTTCAAATGTGCCAGCATTAATACTCATACATATAGTTAACAATCATAAGCCTTCACAGAAAGACACCTTTCCAGATCTGTTCAAATGTGCCAGCATTAATACTCATACATATAGTTAACAATCATAAGCCTTCACAGAAAGACACCTTTCCAGATCTGTTCAAATGTGCCAGCATTAATACTCATACATGTAGTTAACAATCATAAGCCTTCACAGAAAGACACCTTTCCAGATCTGTTCAAATGTGTCAGCATTAATACTCATACATATAGTTAACAATCATACTATAGATCACCCCTGGTATTCAGAACAATATTGATTTCACCCACATCATTAAAAGCTAATCTAATTTATGCACATTTTAAAATCTCTCACAGATCAATCAAGAGTTAGAACATTTCTTTTCTTTAACAGAAGTTACAGTGATCATTTGACAAGTGTGATTTCCATTAACATAAACTAGAATGATAAAACCAACTGATGACTTGCACATCAGGTATTAAACAATGCAAAGATTAATCAATCCAAGTAAGTGTTGAACAGTTTTAAAAAGATAATATTTTGTCTTGAAAGCATTTCACAACACCATTCATTCCCTCTACAGCATATCTCATAATTACTAAACAATGCTGTTTTTCACAGCAGTTTAAAACTGAGCACTTTCAGTTTGCTATGAAATTTATGCCTTGCTCTAATGTCACAGTTTACCAGGAGGTGACCACATGTCAAGGAAGTTGAGACTGGTACTTCATTCACCACAAAACGTTTTAAAACAACATCACATAAATTGTATGCTATTTATACACATGAGACACACAAGTATTGGTACAATGCTCAACACAGGGATATGACTGAATAACAAAGAATCAGCATGTTGACAATATGAAAATAGTAAACATGATGAATGTGTTGTATAACCTATTGGTATACATTATGGTAACCTGTACATGGGTTACTAGGCATTATGCTTTACTGATAAAAATAAAACAAAATACATGCTCCTTGAAAAAAATAGGGTAGGTAGGCAGGAACTGTTTTCTTTTTCTTTTAAATCAAATCAAACCGAGAAACCATAATCGGCTGAGGTGTTCCAAATTTAGATTACTGGTTGCAAAAAATCAGGGATAATGGTTTTAAAAAAACAAAAAACAAATTTTTTTTTCAAAAAGTTTCAGGTTGCTATATAAAATTAGAGTGGGTCAGGAAACTGGGAACACACATATATATATTCTTTAGGCCTAATAATACTGACTGTTCAGAACAGGCTCCAGAGCCTCGTTTCATGAAGCAATCTTAGTGCCAAAAGCACGTTAAATGCATAGCTACCAGATGCACAAAAGGTGATCTTAGAGCTACTTAAGATCACTTTGTGGAACAGGACCCTGAATTAAAAATTTTACGTGAAACTATTTCAGTTCCAGATCTTGCAATCATCGGAATCCATTCTAGTCATATATGGATATAAAGCATTAATTTCGTTTTGGTTGGATGAGTGTTTCTGGAGGAATGTTTTTATACATGTTCAGGGCTTTAGATCTCACCAATTTGGGCACAACACAGACTTTTGCCTTTTCTGAGTGCACAAAGGTTGTTTTAGTTCAGTACAGTTATTAACAGCTGCTGGAGAGTTGTCAATATTCTAAAATGTATTTCAAGTTATTATAATGTAATTAAACTTAATATTACTAAAGTGACATATTTTGTGGTCAGCATGTAACAATGATGTTTGTACTTCGGGCATAAGTATTTTGGCAACAACATTTATCACCTCGACTTTGATGCAATCTAAAGGCCTTTTTATCCTTTTTGTGATGTTGCACCCCATTCTTCAAAATGTCCTGCAGCTGACCCTGAAATTAAAATGATACAGAAAATGCATGTATATTAAATTTACCTGGAGTTTGTTCAGCAGAAAAATGTCCGTCCACATGTCTGGACAGTGAGTGTGGGTCTGAACACCGTTTCTCACACACCGGACACACCAAGAGATCACCACCACCGTCTGCCATCTGGCTTGTCCCTGGAAGGGCAGGACCCCATTTAACTGGGGTCAACACGTCTGCATGCATGGCACTGATGTGTGCCTCCAGGCAGCGGGGAGTGTCCAGACTTGCTGCACAGAACGGACAGGAATACAACATCCCATAGTCCTCAGTGCTCCTGGACGAGTCCGTGCCACTGGTCCCTGGACTGAGGATGTCACTGTGTTCATGATTCACATGCCGCTCAATGAAGGCCTCGGAGTTTGTACAGAAAGAGCAGAACGGACAGGAGAAACTCACACCAGGCGAAACGTCTGCCTTACTACCGAAGCCTGATGTGTGAGGTACATCAAGGAAGAGTTTAGACCGCCCGTCTTCAGAGGACATGGCTATATTTTCCTTGTCTATATCACAAGCAGTCTGAAGATCGCTGCTTGCACTGGAAGATACAGACTTGTATGCTCCATGCTGGCTTGAACTGGAAGATAAAGACTCGTCTGCCCCATGTATACTCTGACTGGAAGATCCAGACTCATCTACCCCATGTGCATTGAGACTGGAAGATAAAGACTCATATGCACCATGCTTTCTATCATCTGTTTCTTTGAAATCATTGCTGAGATTATTATATGGAATGGAAGTTTCACAAACAGGCTGGCTGGCAGCACATGGAAAAACACTGTCAGTATTTAAATGTGTCTCAAGATGTCCATTCACCATGGGCTTGTCACCATCCTCAGAATCATTCCTACCTGTGTGGCCATCGTGCTCAGATGGACTCTGAGTGAGGAAGTCCCTGTGTTCATCATTAACATGTCTGTCTCGTCCTGCCACGCTCTCCCAGATCTGGTCACAGTATGGGCAGACGGTGTCCTCCTCATGTTCTGTGATGTGCGACTTCATCTCATTCTCAGACATTCCAGATCTACCACAGACGATGCAGGTAAACATGTTGTCCTCACAGTGACCTGCCATGTTGTCTCTGAAACAGAATAACGAACCAATCATTACATCTCTGTAATATGTGGTCCATGCCCATCAATTTGACAAGCTTGTACCTGTGAATTTCATTGTCTGTATTAATTTTCATGCCAGCCTGAGGCTGGCTGGAACGAAATATCAGTTTTACACCTCGACATACTTTAAAAAATACAGACTGATAATCACTTTGTTTTGGGAGATACTTATTTAATGTACCTTATTACATTAAATACATTTTAAAAATTGGGTGGATTTTTAGGGTTGCTTAACCTAAAAAAAAAAAGTGGTGAAAACTCAAGGATAATAAAATCCTATAATAAATTTTGAATCATGCATAAATTTTCTTTCCAAAGACTCATAGCGAGCTGTAGTTTCGATGTACCCGACTCTAAAACACATGACTAAATTCATGTACTAACTTCATCTAAATTCCACACATAAGGCCGTCTCCTGGTTTATGGTTAAGTTTTGTTCAATAATTCTGTAATCCAATAGCATCACACTGTTCAAATAAACATTTCACATATTGGATTTGCTGTGTTAAATTGCACAATAGCTTTTGTTTTAGTTTTTTTCAAGGACATTAACAAAGCAGACTGCTGTTCATGCTACTGTGTAAGATGTTCAGTTCATTCCATCTTACTATATCCCTATCAGCTTTATAAACTTGTATTACATGGTTGGCATTCCACTTGCACTATGTACATGTACACATTTTCATGTCAATTCATAGGAAATATGAAGTTTGTTTGTTTGTTTAATGACACCACTGGAGCACATTGATTAATTAATCATCAGCTATTTGATGTCAAACATTTGGTAATTCTTACTCGTAGTCATCATGGAGCAGGACGTAGCCCAGTGGTAAAGCACTCGCTCAATGCACAGTCGGTCTGGGATCGATCCCCTTCGGTGGCCCATTGGGCTATTTTTTGTTCCAGCCAGTGCACTACGACTGGTATATCAAAGACTGTGGTATGTACTGCCCTGTCTGTGCGATGGTGCATATAAAAGAACCCTTGCTGCTAATCGGAAAAAAAAGAGTAGCCCATGAAGTGGCTACAGCGGGTTTCCTCTCTCAATATCTGTGTGGTCCTTATCCATAGTCTGATGCCATATAACCATAAATAAAATGTGTTGAATGCTTCGTTAAATCAAACATTTCTTTCTTTCGTAGTCATCAGAGGAAACCCACTACATTTTTACTAATGCTGCAAGGGATATTTTATATGCACTTTCCCACAGACAGGAAAGCACATCCCCCAGGCTTTGACTAATTTTGGTGCACTGGTTGGAACAAGAAAAAACTCAATCAGTTAAATGGATCCACCAAGGTTGTTCGATCCTGTGATGCAAGCACCTCAGGCAAGCACTCAAATGACTGAGTTAAATCCTGCCCTTGGAAATAAGATAACCACATACTATTCTTGTCAGCTAGTTTACTTTAGTGTAATATTATTGTTGGATACATTTTCATAATATTTTGCCTAATGGCAGTCCTGAATATATTTTTCAATACCTAAATTTCAATATTTAGAAATTTGCTCAGTACTGTAAATCAGTATTGACACAATATCAATATGTATGCCTGTACCTTCCAGCTCTACCAAAAACCACTTGGCTAATCACCTATGATTTTGATTACAATAGATCTATGACATGTGAATTTATACAGGGAGGTCTAGACTGTGGTGAGTGAAGTTCCGTGTGTGTGTGTGTGGGGGGGGGGGGGGGGTCAAGTGATGCTCCCCTGGGTGAAATATAGTGATTAAAAAAATAATAAAGACTTTACTGGTGATTTTTACCCCCATACCCAGGCCTGCATGTATGCCTGTATTATTTCAATGTTAAACAAATATTTTCTGATTAGTTTGATCTATACATTTCCAAATTTATTACATAATGAGTTTTATACCCACTTTTAGTTTCGGTTCACAATCATCCCAGCCAACTTTAGTGGTCAATATTAACTTTGATTTTGATCCACGATTTATAAATAATTACAAAAACCAAACATGTTTACGAACTCCCACTTTATGTGTTTAATATCACAAACCTCGCTTCGCATATATGCTGGGGTCAAATATGAATTAAATTATATAATGTGCATTTATTATCTTCCTTGCACACTTCGTGTTGTGAAAGACGGGAAAAGCCTAGACTTTTCTAATTATAACTTCAATAAGGGATTTTCCAAAATAATCCAATGAAAATTAATTTTACTTAGTTAACATTAACCAAATACCATTTGCACCATGTTTAGAAGCCCCAGGAATTTAATGATTTTTAAAACATTATTTGTTCGTAGAATATTTTTGCCTGTATAAAATACTTACGATCAATCCTTCTAACCCTGCTAAATAAGACGGTATTTGCTTGGGTATTGCTTGGGGAGCACCGACATTTCATTATATGTTGAATGAGAAGGCCTATGTAGTATGTACACGTCTTTCAAAATGACACAAAACACACAACAAATCTACACATAATCCTTATTAATAATAATCACTACGTGATCCTTGGGTTGTTATTGGGTTTGTTATAATTCTTAAGCAAATTAAAATGCTTGTCATAGTTGTTTTGACTGTATTAATAAACCATTGTTATGTTGTAAAATGTATGGAATTTTGTATGAAATAAATAATTTTACTTAATAATGTGGTATAACTCATTTTATACTGTTCGTGTATTTATGAATATACCGAAAATATTCCATTCTAGGTGTATGCTGCAGTAACGCCACACATTAAACAGTTCCTGTAAATGGAGTCAACGGGTTAACTAGATGGGGCATGTTCAGTTTGGAGCAACTGGATTTTGGGACCAGTTAATATGGTGTCAGCCAATCAAATTAAGTCTACTCAAGTAGATAGGCAGCGGAATTCCTATCTTTAGAGAAAATCACGTCTGGAGGTCAAGGTTGCAAGCTGACAACAACAAGCCAGTCGCGGTCAGCTGACGTAATTTTTCGGAACCTGCAAGAACACAAGTCCAAAATGGCATTTCTTAGCAAAAGCGCATCAACAGTAAGAACACTCTGCTTGTTGAAAACTGTTGCAAACGCTGAGGTGAAATGTTGTCAATTAGGCATTCAAGCTCCAGTGACAGTTTCGCAGTCGAGAATGTGCTCAACGCTGGGTAAGCACCTTGAAAAAACAAACGTCATTGGTTTTGTTGTCAAGACTCCTTTCGTGGCTCCTTTATTTCATATTATTATAAGTGTTGATTTCAATGCTAAATCTGAAAATTTACAATTTTATTGATGATGTTGAAATGATGATCACAAACATTCGCCGTTTCCCAGTTTTGAAAAACATGAATTAATTAGAAAAAAACCAAACAAATAATAATGATGAATAAAAAATCATTAAAAGAAATAAAAGAAAAATAAGTTTGTCATTGTTCTTTTATAGTGATTCATTGATTACGGTACTAAATGTTAAAATCCCCAACATGGTGTCATTCAGTACACAATTTATACAACTGTTTTTATCATAAAAAGAAATAGTTTCAGTTACCATCCATATATTTATAATTGTTAGCAGATTGGGGTTTTTTAATTATTATTATCAAATTATGCAGCTTGTTTAGTCTACATGTTGTAATGATCTATTTGCAATGTCAAAATGTGTTGATTTTTTAAAGTTAAATGTTAAAAACATCATGCTTGAGGTCATTTACTTACATCATATGGTCTAATATGGTTTGAGTTTATTTGGCTATATTATGCACTACTTAAGGCTTGGAAAACATGTCTACAGATCAGTTTCAGTGTCACTGTTTTGTTGTTGTTTTCATGATTTTTTTTATTTATTGGCATATTAAAACATACTAAATATTCCACTATTCAACATGTATAGATTATTTTTAAAAGGCATACCATGTCACTCCAGGGTTTAAGAAATCCACTAGTTCTCAGACCTGGCTAGTGAATATTTGGTTTGGACTAGTGAATATCATCTATTGTATTACTGTATGTATACATAGGACACTAGTCCAAGCTTCTGTGAGGACTAGTGACCGTCTCAAACATTTGTCTAACACTGCACTTGTTAATCGACCCTGAAAGGGTTTATAGACTCTGAACTAAGTAACAAGTTTAAGTTCCAAAACTTGAATTTGGGCCTAAATTCTGTTTAACAAATTTTATTATTGTAAAAATAAAAAAGATTTTGGATGGGTGCGACGATTTACCCAATACTACCCAATACAGAATACTTACCCAATACTACCCAATACTTACCCAATACTTACCCAATACCACTACTAACTATTATATCATCACGCAAGGACCCCTAAACCTGGATATTAGTTACACGTGTTTAATGATCATATTGATATTAACAACAACAATCATATTCATATTTGAATAATTCACATATTACTTATCGAATGTTTGCTTAAAACGCACTCCCACTTTGCGTCTTGGGAACATAACGAGGGGTGTGAATTTTGAGCACAATCACAAGTAATTTCTATTTTTTCGTCAAAGTTTTAAATTTTTTAGAATATCTTTAAAAAATATTTTTAGACTTGCCCACTCAAAAACTGCATCTAATAAACTGGTAATGTAAATATATAATATCTAATGACTAAAGGTCTTGTACCTGATTTGGCAGACGCTTCAAAAATGTATGTTTTCTGATCACAGTAATGTGATAAAAATTGTCCATATCATCAAGATTAGAATTTTTTTTTTTTTTTAGTGGTTAGTAGTGGTATTGGGTAAGTATTGGGTAGTATTGGGTAACTCATCGCACCGCTCTGGATGGATCAACAGACTAAAGCCCTTATTAAGACCTGTCCCAGCATTTCACAAAAATACAGTACCGTAATACAGCCAGCATAACATCAACTATAGTATGCATAAAAAAACAAAAACAAGGAATGATTAGTAATGGTTAATTTTCATTGATGTGTTTGCTGTTTATAAATGAAGTTCTGGACAGATTGAAACATAAAAACATTAATTTAAACACTTAGATTTGGATTGTCAAACAACCAAGTTTTTCAATTATAAGAGAGACAGTTTGGAAGATGAATATTATGAAGTACGCTGGAGGAACGACAATAGTGCTGCTGTATGTTACCAAGTTGACCTTGAAAGCAAGCTGATCAACATCAATGGCGACTGGTCATGCATGAAGAAACAAACACAGTGAATGCTGTATTAACAAACTTTGGTTCTTGGCATGTTGGTCAGACCTATTACACATCTCAAAAGCTGACAGTTGTCACAAAGCCTGTTTGTTTGGTTTTTGAAATTCCTTTTTTAGGGCATGCATTTCCCAGTACTAGTATGGTACATGTATTACAGTTATATCACATTCCTATGTAGATGTGTTGATGAAAGTGTCATAAACCAATAATTAGGACAGCATTAGTTAACAGTGTAAAACAAAAACCTAGCCATCGGACATATGGCTAATAGTTAATGGGTTCACGTCTTGGTACTGGTGCTCATCCAGAATGAGTTTCAACACCTCAGTAGAAAGGTGTACAGCCACTTCATTGCCTTTTCTCAGTAACCACTGTAGTTTAGGGACTCAGTTGGAATCTCACCATTGGATTTGCACCAATCAATCAACTTTCAGTTACACAATCAGTTACAACTGTAATTATAAGGACCTTGCATCTATTGTCATGTTTACCACGACTGTCTTTAATAACTTGTTAATACATTTTTTCTTTATGTACACGTAGACATATTTACATCAATTCCATTATATAAACTGGAGGAACCATTAAAGTCAACATTTTGTGAAACTATATAGATTATAGAATTTTATAATTGATCATCACTAAACCACTAACACCCAACTCTTAACTCAGTCAGCTCAGATGTGTGTCCAGGAAAATGTGCTTGAACCACAATTGGATATAAGCCCAGAAATAAAATTTTAATTCAAACTTTCACAGCTGGGCACCAAAGGTTCACTTGCTATGTGATTTGTCATCACAGTCACAATCGTGTTTCCAGTTCCAAAATGCAATACCCTGCAGTTTCTGGGGGCTCATCCAGAATTTGAAGAGTAAAAACCTGTGTGAACATGAAGCCAACTACAAGTTCCAGTCACCTGTAGCACATGTTGTAAATGAATCCCATCTGCTGGTTTTCTTAACACCAGCATGTAATTTGACCCAAGTGCCACAAATGTCACAGTGACCCAAAAAGCTAGATGTCTTTTATTGATCATTCAGTAGCAAACATTAATACAAGTGTATTTATTTTTGTAAATATTGATGTTTAAAAAAAAAAATTCTCATTGATATCTGTACAATCCAAAACCTATGCCTCCCACACAACCCCCCCACTCCCCCCCCCCACCCCCCTTCCCCTGAGTATGGTTCTGTAGTTGTGACCTGAGACTGTACCAGATGTTAAATGTTTACAAGACAGTGTGTGTTGTTGTGATGCTGTTTACTGAGACTGGGTAGACCCGTGTCACATGAGCCTGTTGTTGAAATGCAGTCTGGCCCTGTGGATGGATTCAGCAAACACAGGTTATGCTCCCAGTAAATGGTGTCTGCATTCTTAATCCAACATGACAAGTTGACCCCCTCTTACACATAGCTCAAAAACCAGTCGAGTGTTAACAACTACATACATACATCATGTCTTTAGACTTTTGAAGCACAGCTATACAAATGGGTAATAATCAAGTACAACACTGAGTTCATGAACCATAAACACATCAATGAATAAAAAATAACAAATGGTATTTTAATTCTCATCTGTAAAATTGTGCCTGGCCACAGGAATACAGGAATAAACAAAGACAATTATTTGTGTACCTGTGATGGTTATATGTATATACATGTCCTTGACACAGGGTTGTCTTGGACAGAACTCTGGCAAAGTCAGAGGTTGTACTCACGACAGGCATGCTTGAGCAGTTCTCTGATGGAAGCATATAAAAAATTACCCACACCACAAGGTTATATCCATGATTGGGAAACTAGGCGACTATCATCTGCTACAATTTTATCTTTAAAATCTGGTATATAATGTCCAGGAAAATATCTAAGCAGGGCTCACCCAGTGGCTAATTTTTATAAAAATGGCTACATTTATTCTTTGGCTAATAAAATGTTATTTAAATAAACCATATTTTAATAATTTTTATGGAAATACTAAACATATCTGTAAATTAGTTATACAGAAATTTGTTTCAGTGTGAACTCTGTTAATAAGATATCTATTTTAAAATATTACTAGAGAGACTTTATCAAAGACTTTGAAGTTAATTGCAACCTCCTTTATCAAGTAAATCAGTATTCTTACCATGTACGTATTTATAGCATATTAAACGAGCTTCCATATCATATCATGTTTATGTCCAGAGTAAAATAATATTTAGTTGTCACGAGCTTTAGCGACTAACAGTGAAAATTATTCCATGAGGACATAAACATGATACAAAATGGTAGCGAGATTAATATCCTATTTATTACCCATAATCGATCTTAATTTATATCACTCGACTCGTTTGGTTGACGTTCCTGTAAGGTTGTAGTGCGTCAATCTTTGACGTCAGGAAGTGTTACGTCCCACTTGGTCTTCTAGTGGGACATATCACTTTGATATTTACCAAGATATTTTTAACCATATGGGTAATAAATACATGTTTTATTTTTAAATTATATGCCCCTCTTACAACACATGTTGTTCCAACTCGAGACATGACAGCATAGCTGCTAGTTTAATTTCTTAATTATGAATTGAATACGGTTAAGGTGCATAGTTTGTAAATAGCCTACAAGTGGGAATGATTTGGTGAGGCTGGGGGCAGGAATGGAATGTCATTAAATGTATGATTCTGACCCCTTTCACAGCAATAATGGGACATGAATGTATATTGATGTTGACATTATCAACAATAATAAATAGAAATATATTGTTGATTAGGAACTATTCAAAATGGAATCCTCCCCTTCATAACTTACATTTGTATCAATTACAGATGGGCTGAAGAAGAAGCACTTGCCGACTGACTTCGACAAGAGGATGCTGGTATGGAGCAAAATATACAAGACCACAGAAGAAGTCCCAGACAGTATTTCGTGAGTAATAGCCAGCATATTATCGACATAGTTCAAGATATACAGGGAAATAGAACCAGTATGACATGTGTGTCATGATGATTTCACGTGCACAACAAATGATATAATTTTGGGAAGTGATGTCATAATGTTCATGCAGCTTCTCCAGTCTTAGCTCTGTGTAATCGCTTACAAAAATTATGTCATTTCCTTCTAGTTTAAGTTTAAAACATTTTGACATGGCTCTTGTTATTCATAAAAATAATATGAATAATAAAGATATTATTAAACTCGAGTGTGAATCGTACTGATTTTATGAAACAAATCAAGAATCCTGACACTGGTTTTGTAAAATCTGTGTGTCACACAAACTCGTATAATAATCTCTGTTTGTCATGTTTTGTTGACATGAGTAGATGCTCCTTAATTCAGGACCATACATAACAGGGAGAGGGGTAGGGGGCACAGCTGCACCCCAAGAATAATTAGGGAAAAAACTATATTTTTTTCTACCTAGAGAAGATCCTTTATTACGGAGTCGTGTTTTTGTTTCATGTACTGACCCCCCACCCCCCGCTTAGTTTGGGCTAGGTTTGGCCCAGGAATTGTGTTACGATTAGTGTGGGGTTTTAACTTAAAAGATCTAATTGCATCAACAGGCCTGCAGAAATTGCACAAACGACCGTTTCGTTCGTGCATCGATTATGCCATTTTATTTGGCATAACCGATTTACCGTTTGTGTAAAATTTACTGAATGATTAATCCCAGCAACGTACCAACATATTTTTATCTTGAGTACAAACATTAGACTTGTTCCCGACGCAGTGTTTTTTTGTAGTGCGTAACATAACCAGTCAAGTTTGTATAAATATCTTGCGAAGTAGGTGCATTCCCATTGGTTGTTAGAAGGCGTTATAGCCGAATTTAACCAACCAAAATGGCGATATTGTGATGGTCATTACAATCTTGAACTGGATCAGCCTGACATTGACTATGTTTTGGTAATTTATTACAATAGTTCTAATCATTATTATTATTTTTAAATTTCTTAAACATTTGCATACATATGGTTTTTACTTACCATTGCCACTCTCTTGTTTCTCAAAATTAAGTATATATATTATTTTTTTTAATTATAAAGAAAAAACCCAGGTTATGCAAAATCTTTTGGCATAACGCTTTTTCAGATTATGCAAAAAAAAATATTTGCGCAGGCCTGCTGAACTTTGAAAAATGGCTTAAAAGTTAAAAACAATTTTGTTATTTTGTCAGTTGAAGAAATCTGTAACAAAGTTGAAATGACCATGACTTTATATTCAGGGTTCGTACGCGCCTGGAAAAACCTTGAAAACCCTTAAAAATAAACTAATGTATTCCAGTGCTTGAATACCCTTGAAAATCATCTTGCGGTCTGGAAAACCCTTGAAAATGATAATTTGCTGTCAAATAAAATATAAACGCCTAGAACGGAGGCTTTATTTACTTTATTTAACATGTAATTAAATTATTTGTTTCATTTCCGCGGCACAATCAAATGCCAATCGTCCGGCCAATCGATGTTTACCGGCTTAGTTGACGTGTGAATGTTTTTTATCTTGCAATGCGAGGATCACGCGGTCACAAGATCCAAGCGACGGCGTCGCCATATTGGAAAAGATAGTTTGTCACTTTTTGCCGCTGGGTATTTAGCAAGTTCAGGGAGTGTGTCAAGTTAATGAATATACATGTGTATTGTAAACCCACAAAGATGGTTGGCACTTGCGTGTTTAACGACCTGTGGAAACTCGGTACGGTCCTGGAATTTTGGTAAAGTTGACCTGGAAAGTGCTTGAAAACCCCCGGAATTTTGACTTCCTTTAAGTGTATGAACCCTGTATATTAGGGTTAGATTCATGAGCCTGACAACAAATTACATTCTCTGACATCCATTATTCAAGCAACTTCCATTTGAAATTATAAATTCTATGTGTTGATAACAATTATATAATTTATTAGCATCAAAGTCTCAGTTAATTCGGCATTTAGCAAATTGTCAAAATTTAAAATTGGATTCTTGTGGATTCTTTTGACATAAAGTTGTGGGAATCCAAATGGATTCTAGTGGAATTTGATGATAAATGATGTCTGCCATAACTGTATACTTTAAAGGTTCACATGGTAAATTACTATAGGTATTAAATATGAAAGCCTCTTTTAAAGGATAAGGGAACAGGAAAACGCATTTTAATGGATTAAATTATGGTTTATCAACAATTTAAAAATAAAAGATTATGATGGGCAAAGATTTAGACCCAAAGTATTTTAATATGTTGTAGGGTATAGCAAATCATATTTCCATTTCATTTTATCTCCAGATTTACCAAGATGTCAAAGGCCAAGGATTATTTCCGTGTCCGATTTGCAGCCATAATGTCCGTTGCTACATTTGTTGCCAGTATTGGTTACATAATCTCCGGCAAACGAGCTGTGCAGCGCGGAGAGAGCGTGTCGAGGATGAACCTAGAGTGGCAGCAGAGGAACCGTGATGAGGTGCAGGCCAGGAAGAGACAGGAGGGACAGCAGTGAGACAGGACACACCAGCCAGTTGAAACAGCTGAAACCAGTCTGCTTATTTTGACATTTATACTTTTTGTGCAGTGGTAGACTGGAGTGAAATGTGACCGAATACGATCTGAACATCTTGTTACAATATTCATCATCAAGTGTATATTGGAGACCATGTTAAGTGATATGAAAGCATGCAACATGATAATATTGGAACAAGAACTGCCAGATAAGGTCCATTATAAATTTGTTTAACTTTTAATTTTGCACTCAAGATTTGTACAGATTTATGATCCCAATATACTTTTAGTATTAGCTAAGGTGTTTGTTTTTCAATTAATCTTTGTATTTTGATTATCCATTAAAACAAAATTATGAAGACAGATTTTTAATGATACTATCATGAATTTAAGTCTTGTTACTGTTTAAGAAATCATCATTATTTCTGTATGACCAGCGTTTCTCCTGTAAATGGGACATTCAGATGTTCCTTGTTTGACACCGTTTTATCAGTTGGCCATTGGCTGGGTTTGAGATAAATACCTGTCTGTCTCAGACACAGCCACTGGCCATGCCAGAGACTGGCTTGAGGGTAGAGATGCCAGAAATGTAATGGATACAGTCATGATCAAATTATTTGACATGACTTGCCGAGTATAATCAATGAACTTTTATTTTTATTTTTAGTTTAATTTACATTTCTCAGATCTAAGTTTGTTTCAGCAATTGTCCAGACCTTGTTTTGCTTATGCAACTGCAGTTGATCTTTGTCTATTTCTCGAATCTTGTTTTTGTTTCTTGGATTCAACTTAGCTCAGTATGGTTATCATTTGTATTGTGATGTATTGTCTACTCTGTGTTAGGTGGTGTGGATAATGTTCAAACTAATTGTCATTCTTAGCAGATTGTTATTAAACTAGAATTATATAAAACATGGATACAGTATTGAAAGCGTCAAAACCACGTTTCATTCAATACCATCCATTTGAATGTGTATTAATAAATTAGATTTTGAAAATAAATATTTCCTAACATAATTTTGTTGCAGTTACATTGAGAATAATTAGGAGTATCATTGAACTACAACTCGATACATATATATAATTAAATTTGACAGATCGTCTTTGTTTATTTTTAAATTCTGCACATTACCAAAGATCTGAATGAAATGGAGTTTTGCAAAAATACAATAAGTAAAGTCGACAAGTTGAAATTTGACTGTTTTAAGAAGTGTGATTTTGACAGTCTGTTTTTTTATATAATCAGTGTTGTCTTCCGACAACTATTCAGGTTTTTACAGCCTTACAGTATTTCATCATGTTATATATGTGTTTGATAATGCTCATATAAAACATGGATTATTTATTAGTCTGTCTTTCTTACTACAGTGGTCATAGCTTCAGTGAATAACATTTTACCTGGAATTTTAACCTTGGGGTTTTAGATTTCCAAACATTGATTTTGTCCGATAAAACAGAATTTCAACAGTTTTCTGGAAATCAGAAACCTCATGTTGCAGACAGACGTACTTTAGAACCAGACTGGTACGTTATATGTTACTGAATGCTACATATCCGTTAGGCTGGCTTTCCATTAACATATATCGGCACGCGGAAATGTACTTTTCCAAATCTGCGTTTTCTCAAGCGAATTACTATACAAAAATTGACGATGTTAAAGTGTACCATAAACCGAAAGTAAATGCTTCACGTTATGTCACTGCACTGAAAAACTTGTGAATGGGAAAATTGCTCATTGATCGACTTTTGTCAGCTTGCTGAATACCCATGCGTGAAATTGCATATACAGAAAAGGTACTATGTAAATACACTGAATAGATAAACTCGAGTGTGAACTCGCATTAATGGAAAGTGGGCCTTAGTGACACAAATAATTTGCTCGGTGATTACTACCAGTGGCCAATGAAAATTAGTCATGCAACCAGCATCATCCAAAATGTCTGCAATTAAAGGGTTTTACACATCAATTGCAGAATTTTCTTAATTCAAACCATGCAATGAAATATTAGTTTTTATAAAATACTCATGATTTTTAATGAGACTGAAAGTCCGAACCACACTGTTAACAACTATAAATTACTCTCCTACCTTTAATTACCATTAGATTTCCCCAACATTTTGTTCAGACAAAATTTGTTAAAAAAAGACATTACGATGACACAGATTCCACACACTAGACTGTAACCTTGTCACTTTGCTGAGATCTCCTTTGGCAAAATGCATGCAATATTTCACTATCTGCCATTTTGCTTTTTTTTATGGAAGCCTCTGAAGTATGTGAGGTAATTAATTTGACATAACAACTGCTTTATCATTGCCACATGTAATGACATTGTTATATACTGATGGAAAGAAATAAAGGAGCACACGGATAACAACAAGAAATAATGACTGCATCAAAAATCAATTCATATTGTCAGAAGTTGACTGGGAACATATAGGTAGTACTAAACCAAATAACTTCCGGCTGGGTCAAAGTGCGAGGTGCACCGAACTTTTGATAGAGAAGTGAACACCACAAGTCCTGTGATTGGTTATAAATGTGAGTGTGTTGGTTGTAAAAAATAAGTTTCATCTGGGTAAAAAAAAATTGCAATTTTATTTCATCTAGTACCACTGTGTCAAGTAGCCTTGTGCTTGAAACATGTATGGGGTACCTGTAATAAAAAGTACTCTAATTTTGTGCGAAACTAGGGTAGTCATAGACGCTACCCGTTATCTCAGAAACGAGCAGCTTGACCCCCATTTTTTTCTGATTCACTTTAAGTGTAAGGGGTGGTAGTATTTATATCCGTGGCGTTTATGTCAGTTGATACGTTGCAGGTAGGAGTTTTAGCCACATATGTTACTATTGTCGTCTATGGGATTTGATTTGGTAGTATACACCCTATAGCACATATTCAGTGCATAATAAAAAATATTATGATTTTGTCATTTTATTTAATTAAACTATACTGGTTGATAAATTAGCCATCACTCGATCATGCAAGTTCACAATGACCTTGACCTTGACAATAATCTCTGTACATGGCTCTGAATGGAGTTTGAATCAAAGTTAGCACTGAAGAAAAGTTGGTTTTGGCCTATAATTCATACTGTAAAGATTTCAATAATTTCTTTTTACATGGTATTTGACTTGCCATATACAACTGCTCTTAAATATGGTATTATATATAAGCAACCTGAACTAAGATTTTAATAGCAATTTATTTTTATATTAAAAATAGCATGTGCCAATAGTGGGTTAATGTCTTTAGTTTCCATTAACATTGTTAATTTTTTATGTATGAAATTCTGAAAACTCAAATTTGTAAAGAAGTTGATTTTTATTGTCATTTTGACATATTTATAGGGTGCTAAGTTATATTTTAGACAAATTTGTAGTTTTATGCAAAATTTAAAGTAAATTTTAAGAAAAACTTTACCAAAAACATAATTAAATTTGTTGTCACTATTGTGCCTTCTGTTCTTATTTGTACATAACAATAAGGTTGTTAAACATATACTTAGATCTCCAGATAATTTTTTTTTTTTAATAATCACTTAGTTAGCTCTCATGAAAAGCATTTTGAGTTTATACTAGATTCAGAACCAATTTTTTCAGATCTGATTATCTGCCTTGGATTAAGTTGATAATTTATTTTATTGTTAAAGCTGTATTACCTAATGTTACTAGCTAAATAAAATGCGGGATTACAGATTGTAGGAATACATCTAATGTACATATTGTATTCATCCAGATTAGAAAATAATGCAAGAAAATAGATGTTCGGGTAATTTTGTCATTTAAAAATAGTTTTTTTCAGTAATTAATCAAAAATAAATGTGTTAAAGCTGCATGATTATTCCAGATATCACAACTATTAAAACCTCCAACTACAGTAGGCTATAAATAAAATATAGTCAGGAATATTGGTGGCTGCCATTAGTTTTGATGGTTCATTATGAAAATCAGCATGGCCGATGGATTTGAAATTCGCACACCTGGTAACTTGAAGACACCCACACCCAGCATACAGGATTTCCTCCCAACACTAATGTTCAGGACATTAAGTCATTACTTCATACAGGTACAGTCATGTTTGTGTTTCCTTCCTCAGACAGTGTATTTTTTTAATACTGATATTTCTTTGATGTGCCTGTTACGGTCTTCATAATCTAGGGGTCAATCAAGTGCATGTGTTTTAATGGAATTCTTTAAAGGGGTAGAGGTACTCTGACTATCTTTGTTGTCTCTACATATATACCTGAGTACACAAACCCAACTAAAAGTAAATATCTTCAGGAATTTTATTTTAAAACATTTTGTTGTTCAATATGACATATTGCATTTGTACAAAACTATATGCAATATATATGCTTTTTGAGGTGTACATTATATTAGGTTGCACTGTAGAAACAACAGTTTCAGTGAGGTTGTCAGTTTATGTCAGAATACACCAGATCCTGGTTGTCATAAAGACACATAGCTGGACACTTTTTGAAAAATGTATGTTATCAGTATAGGTAGTACTAAACCAAATAACTTCCGGCTGGGTCAAAGTGCGAGGTGCACCGAACTTTTGATAGAGAAGTGAACACCACAAGTCCTGTGATTGGTTATAAATGTGAGTGTGTTGGTTGTAAAAAATAATAGTTTCATCTGGGTAAAAAAAAATTGCAATTTTATTTCATCTAGTACCAATGTGTCAAGTAGCCTTGTGCTTGAAACATGTATGGGGTACCTGTAAAAAAAAGTACTCGAATTTTGTGCGAAACTAGGGTAGTCATAGACGCTACCCGTTATCTCAGAAACAAGCAGCTTGACCCCCATTTTTTTCTGATTCACTTTAAGTGTAAGGGGTGGTAGTATTTATATCCGTGGCATTTATGTCGGTTGATACGTTGCAGGTAGGAGTTTTAGCCACATATGTTACTATTGTTGTCTATGGGATTTGATTTGGTAGTATACACCCTATAGGCAGTACATTCAACACTACAGACATTCAATCCCACATTACAACTTGGTATGAAATACAGACATTACTATGCTAGTAGTGAATTAAATTTGGTCTGCAATTTGATGTGTTCCCTTATTTCTTTCCATCAGTATATTATGTCATCCTTTCACCCCTCTTGACGAGTATTCCATAAAAAAGCAAAATGGCAGTCAGAAAAAATTACATGTTTCTTATTCTAGGAGATCTCGGCAAAGTCTGTGTCATTGGAATTTAATATTTTTCGATTTTTGCCTGGACAAAATGTTGGGGGAATCCCATGGTAATTAAAGGTAGAATGGGTGGGATGTAGCCAAGTGGTAAAGTGCTCACTCGATGCTTGCTCGGTCATAAATCAATTCCTGTCATATTTCGTTCCAGCCAGTGCACCACAACTGATATATCAAAGGGTATGGTATGTCATATCCTGTCTGTGGGATGGTGCGTATAAAAGATCCCTTGCTACTAATGGAAAACTGGAGGGTTTCCTCTCCAAGAGTATGTTAATAATGTGGTTTTGACTTTAGAAAAAATAAATGTTTTAATTTTTGCTTGCATATTTCATTGTTGGAAATCTAAGGGAGACTATTCTTGTAGCGATTTAGTAATGTGGAAATGTTTTTCTAGTGCAGAAAGCTGTGCTAGGAAAATCATCTATCAACACTACTTGGATGGTAAAGCACCCGTTTCATTGGTCATCTGGTCTTGTCATCCAGGTGATAGACTGTCATTGCTACTTCCTGATTACAACACGTTACTTGTGATACAACATATATTGACCCAGAGAAGTGACATCATTGGATAAAAATTAGTCAAATTTATGTAATGAAATTATAAGATTAATTTTAGGTTTTTTTTCTCCATCAGCCCTCGATGAAGGTAGACGTGTCAACGTGCACTCTCGAGTTGCCCCCCCACCTGGGGGATTGATGGCTAGCTACGGCTTGCTGTTAGAGTACCGCGTCGCGTACACCGGGTCACGGGCAACCGTGACCGTGGTGTATGGTGACGCGCCGACAGCCAAGAGGAAGAGGACAAGAAAGAAGAAACGTGCGCCAGGGACAGCTCAGGCAGGGACAAAGCCGGTGGCTCAACCGCCGGCGGCAGTCCCATCTGCATCGCTGCCCACACCACGACCAATCCAGACGGAGCAGAAGGAGGCGAATCGTCAACCAACCGCACCGACTGTACAGAGGCAGAAAGAGGAGCACAGTGCACCACGGCTTGCATCACCTGTTCTCGCCCGTCACTCATCAGCGTCGAGACCCCCACCCACGGGGGACTCCGCGACATTGGATGTTGGAGTTGCCAAGCGGAAGGCCGTGACCCCCCCCCGGGGGACCAACCAGCCAAGACGCGGCCTTCCGCTTCCGCCAGGGACGAATGGCAGTTCGCGAAACGGAAAATCAAAAGTCAGTACGCTAAGTACGTGATTGGTGACGTCTCGGATCCCTACAAACTGCCAGGCGGGATCCAAGAGGAAGAGTTTAAGACCTTCCCGGACGGCAACCAGATCACCATCCATCCTGGAGATCTATGGGGAATCGGGCAGGTCCTGGTCATCACCTCGCGTCAGGATGGCTTGTACAGACAGGGGATCCTCTACAAAGAGATGGACAACCACACCGTCCACAGGATCATCAAGATCATCGCCGGCGCCCAGTACCTCCCACTGGCTCAATGCCTATGGGGCCACAACTTCAGAAAGTTGGTGCCCCACTTCAACGAAGAGTACATCATCTCCTCCCCGTAGACGCCAACCGTATCTAGGACAGGTAACCTCCTTTTTGGGCTTAGTTGGACTTTAAACGCTTTCAATCGAGCTTCAAAATTCTTATGTTTATTTTTTTATAAATAGTCCAACGCATTTTACTTTGGCGCCCGTTCAATTGCTCAAATCACCTTAAAACCTTTTCGGCCGAGCAGTCAAACTTATTTTTGGGTTTAAATTCTTAGTCCGGACATGATGATAGGTGCAGTTATTCTCCGTAGACTTAGGTTTTTCTAGTTAGACCCGAAGGAATCGAAATTCAGCCAGTCAGAACACGGCCCATTTTCAGTGTCTACTAGTCGGTCCGCGCAGTTGCTGAACACAACTAAATACTTATTCAAAATTCTGCCCACTTCAAACTCATCCTCCCCCCCCCCCTTGTCCTGGACTTAGTCACTGGCAAAGGCCAGAGATTAAGCCCAGGACAGGCGTGTGTGAAACCTTCGTGGTATATACGCACGTTAAACCTTTTACCTGACCTGACCTGATTAATTTTACTACAAAATATTTTTGGGACTCCGTATCTCTAAAAAAAAATCAATTAATGTTGCTACGACTCACTCCATAGGTTTTCTCGATACTTTTATCAGAAAGCTACACTCATCTCAGAAACTATTAATCTGGTCAGTTTTTGGGGAAACAAAACTGTCTGGATTAATAAGGTTCCACGATTTCCAAAATAGGTCTGGACACAAATTCCTATGATAGTATTTCTTTCTTTATCATCTGCATCTCTTTTTAGAAGGAACAACCGGCCTCGGTGGCGTCTTGTTTAGGCCATCGGTCAACAGGCTGGTAGGTACTGGGTTCGGATCCCAGTCGAGGCATGGGATTTTTAATCCAGATACCGACTCCAAACCCCCGAGTGAGTGCTCCGCAAGGCTCAATGGGTAGGTGTAAACCATAACTGGTTCAACAAAGGCCATGGTTTGTGCTATCCTGCCTGTGGGAAGCGCAAATAAAAAATCCTTGCTACTAATCGGAAAGAGTAGCCCATGAAGTGGCGACAGCGGGTTTCCTCTCAAAATCTGTGTGGTCCATAACCATATGTCCGACGCCATATAACCGTAAATAAAATGTGTTGGAGTGCGTTGTTAAATAAAACATTTATTTTTCTTTCTTTTAGAAGGAACAGTTTTTCCCATTAAAAATCAAACATATCTGATATTATTTTTGTGTCACAGTCTGTGGGATGGAACCAATCCACAAAAGTACTGGTCTTTTAACTAAACATTAAGGGATCAGCTCAGAACTGAATGATACCAAAAAAACTCCACTATTAGGTTTTCTACATTATGGTAGCTCCACTCCCATGGCTTGCGATATTCAATGTTGGGCTAGTAAATATATACTATTACTATACGATGGCTAGTGAAAAAAGGAGTCAAATGTTAAGTATTTTGTAAATAACCCCCAATGTTAGTGTTTGAAGCTATTATCTCCCTCTTTAAACGACATATCTGATTGAAGCTATTATCTCCCTCTTTAAACGACATATCTGATTATTACTATTATTTAGTAAAATTGTATTAACTTAAGTAAAGAAGGGCTAGTGGATTTTTAATTGTGGCTAGTAAAAATGTTTTAATCACGGATCCCATGGCTAGTGGGTTTTATAAACATTCGAGAAGCCCTGCTATTAAATTATTTAGTCTTGCTGAACAATCCTTCCAAAGACAAAAGAGGGGCGGGATATATGGGGTGTATTTGGATAGTTTGAAGCAAGTGTTGTCAGTCAAACAATTTTACTGACGACAGAACTGAAGCAGAAGAACATTTCGATGGCCACACAAATTCTCATGAACAAAGCTTTATTGGTCTTCATCAATCCCATTGAAACATTGGTACTGAAAAGAGATACTTGTAGCTGCATTTCTTCATATCGGTGGCATGAAAGAACAATCATGCCTTCCAATTCACATACAGAAAATTGTAGATTGTGTTGAAGTTTCAGGGTCTGACACAATTGTATCAGGTTTTGTGACCCATTTTAATCAGCATTTTTGTGTAAACTACAGAAGTAAAGTTTGATGGGTTTTAAATCTTGATAATATTGGCATTTAAAAAAACAAATAATGAAAAAAATAGTTTGTTTTGTTTAATGATACCACAAATTGATTTATTAATCGTAGGCTATTGGATGTCAAACATTTGGTAATTCTGACATAGTCCTAGAGAGAAAAACCGCACTACATTTTTCCATTAGTAGCAAGGGATTTTTTATACGCACCATCTCACAGACAGGATAGCACATACCACAGACTTTGGCTGGAACGAGAAATCATTTATGGGCTCACCGATAGAGATTGATCACTGACTGACTGCGCTTCAAGCGACCGCTTTACACCCACACACTAACAATGATCTCAAAAATATAAAAGTGATGACATACATGGTAACTCTTTTTTCCAGATAAAACAATTTAATTTTCAATTTTTTGTTATTCAATTTTGAGACATTCCAGATCAGACCCATCATGTTCTCAAAATGTCACCAAACTGTTTCAGATTCACGTAAATAGTCATGCCATGAATTATCATGGCAATTGGACCTCTAGATAAACGGTCTTGTCAGCAAGGTACATGAAATATTTCATGTAAATGAAAACAAGCAAACGTGTTGAGCGTACATCTAAAAATACATTTAATATAAAATCTGTAAATTCCTTGATACAAGGACAAGTACATGATGAAGGCATTGGATTAGAAAACTTGCACAGATTAGACGGAAGGATGGCAGTAGAACAGTACATCTTCAAACACAAATAGATCATAAAAATATGCTAAGAACATGTACCGTGAGAAAATATTAATTAATAATGGCACATGACAAAAATTAACTCTTGTGATTATGCAGCATATTTGTTAGAACAAGGGGAGATAAGTAATTAGTGCCATCAGATTGTAGAAATAAAAACGATGAATTTAGAACAAAATTTTTTTTTTTAGTCCATGAACATGAATTCTTACATCAAACCATACAGTGGTGTCATTTTTCTTGGTGGGGAAATCACATCCACAAGTTAGAAAGTACTAAGCCATTAAAATGACGATATTACAATATGTAGCTGGCTGTGACTTAAATTATGAGCCACATTTAATTACCTGAGTTTTTTTTATCATCTAAATATTTGTTTAATTGGTGTAAAGCACCTCATCCCTGACTTCAAATCATATATCGCTGTTGGTACTTGGTCCGATTAAAAATACAATAGTTAATAAAATAAATTTAAAAAAGATTATTTCTCAAAGAACAGGCAGACTTACACTTATTACCACTTTATTGAGCTTGTTTGTCTGTGTTGATGGCATAAAGAAAAGTTAGTATCTGGTCACTGGCTGGGTGTTAAACACTCACAAACCCAGCAGAATTAGTAGAATTATATTCCGTGTGAGATTTACATTTCTACACTACATATGGCATGCACACACACATCCATCACACGTCTTGATTAACTGGTGCATTATCACAAGTTAAGAGAGTTTTTACACGCTATATGTTAATCTGTGACGTCAGACAATGGGAGCCGACGAGGGAGTGTAGTAGTCACGACATCGTTCGTAAAATATCTGAAAAACAAAGTACGAGTTACAGGCTGCAGTGCAAGGACTAACTACCCACCACAGATTACAATCAGGGACAAAAACAATACAAGTAAAGATCCACTGTATATAATGCTCAGTGTAAATCATCATATTTGATATTAATTAAAATGGAATCTTTTTGAATGCATTGTTAGCTTGAAATCGCAAAAAGCAAAAAAGTTCAGCATTCTTCTATTTCATAACTACCTAAAACCACCCATATTATTATAATTTTGCACCTCATGTTTCTTTTTTCACTTGGTATTTAAAAATCACTTGAAATAACAGAAAAGCAAATTCAAATTAACCCAAAACATTTGCATATAAAAAAAATTAATGGAGGAGCAAACTCCCAAACTCTTAAATATTTAGTGGCCTTTAGCTGATTGTTTAAATGTTTGCCAACCCATATTCTTACATACCCGATGGTGAGAACACTGTGTATTCCTTACCATCTCACATGGCAACAATACACGCTATTGATTTAAAGACAAAACAATAGGTGCTCCTAGATGATGACCCAGCTTCCACATACATACCATCCAATGAAATGAGCATGATCAGAATTAATTGCTCTGTGATGTGTAAGTTATCCTGGAACTAATTGCTCTGTGACAAATGCCAAAAATTAAGTTTTAGTTGGAAAATACATTTAATTTGCTTTAGACTATGTCAGAAACGGAAGACTACATTGACAGTCGTTAGATACCATTTAACTTGGAACTTGCTTAAAACTATCCATCTCACTTGCTTTTGTTTACTTACTTTTAGGCTGTTATCTCTTAGAACTTCCTCTACATTCATTTCAGACTGCATTAATCGTAACTAAAATAACAAAAATCAATCAAGTCACAGCAGATCAGTCTAACATTTTATCATTGTTAATTAACAGCCATTTTCAGACATTCTTAGTTACTAAAATCATATCTCAAAATTCAGATCATTAACACAGAAAGACAATATACACTTAAAGGTAGGGTCAACTCAAACAAGAGCCGTATGTGTTAGAAAGATGCATACCCGAACCACCAACATATAGTGACACTTTAACAAATGAAAAACCTGTAATTTTAGAGTTAATAAAAAAACATGATTATTCCTGCTAACTGGGGCAGCCATTTTGTTTTGTTTTTGTGACATCCGGTGGTATAGCTTGGGGCGAAGTGACGTCAGCTCCGTCAGTCTCCTCTATGCTCAGTGTAAACAAACGCTCTAATTTACGACAAGGCGCTTCGCTTTCATCAACCTGACTTGTAAAACAACATAAATGACTTGATAGTATAATAAACTATTTCACTAAATATATTTCAGGTTACATCAGTAGAACGAAATGGAGTTATAGTATTTTTCTTTTTATAAAAATCCAAAGAAAAAATGCATACTATTAGGCCTATTGGTACGGCACGTTCGAGCAAAAACTACCACTCACGATACCCAAGTGATACTTTTCTTTTCTTTGGGATGACGTAATTAGTCAGTTTTGTGATTTTAGATGGGAAAGTCTACTTAATCAAGGGTTTTACAGAATTACTTACAGTAATAAAGCAGGGCGGTTGGTAATGTCCATTACGATTTGAGGTGTATCCGTGCTGTTATCACACAATACCCTGTGATCTTCATAAAAGAGGCACGTCTTTTTAGTGTATCTAGACACAGTGTCTGGGGACCTTCTGAATATACACCTGCCAATCAGGAACCACAGAAAAGCCACGGAAAGAAAATACCAATTAACCAAGAAAACACTCCGATTATTGTTTCAGTACGTGGGTTAATTTATGTACGAAACATAATAGTTATTTCAACATTTTGTCAATGGTGGTTTATTTTGTATTGAAAAATAATATATAATTGGTGCTGGCTTACTAGGATTGATATAATTACAAAACATTGGAATGCATCTGCAAAAATCAGGTATGTTTTGTTTCTTCAGTTCGAAGACTAATTCCTGACGTAACACGTTAAGTATTACGTAACCACCAGCTCGCCAGAAGGCGTATTCACTGGGATGGTACAAAATGGCTGCGCCCGTTATATATAATAGCCGTCACATTTAAGCGTTTTATTAATTAACTATACGATTATACTTGTTGATATTAAGCAATAATGTGCATTATATATCGTTAAATATGCATACCAGGCCAAATGCCTTAATTGTCCCCTCCTTTAAATTAAAATTTAAACATATTTTTACTTGATGGATAAGAGATTAAACAAAATGACTGAACAGACACGATGGATGAATGAAGTTATGTGACATAATAAATGGGAGAAGACAAAACAAGCATTTTGAGAGTACTGCTAAAGCAATACTGGGCCCAACAATTTTTCTATCTCCTAAATTCAAGGGCCATAACTCTGAAAAGTGGGTAAATCACAACGAAACTTCAACTTCATCTGTAAAGCTATATATAAATAATAAAGCTATATACAACATTTCATTTTGATATCTCCAGGCATTGTAAAAATCCAGAATTTTTTTTTTCACATCTCCAAAACTTGATCTGTAACAGCACATAATAAACCTATACGGAAAATTTCAGCTCAATATCTAAAGGTCTTCTAAAAAAAAGTCAGGAAAACAAATATTCACATCTCCTTAGTTCAAGGGCCATAAATGCGTCAAAATTAGGTAAATCTCCATGAAAGTCACACTTGATCTGTAACAGTATGTGATAAACGTATACACAAAATTTCAGCTTAGCTCAATATCTAAAGGTCTTCTGAAAAACAACAACTGGAAAACAAACTTTCACATCTCCTAAGTTCAAGGGCCATAACTGCATCAAAAAAGGGTAAATCATCATGAAAGTCAAACTTGATCTGTAACAGTACATGATGAAACTATACACAAAATTTCACAAAACCTCCAGAAAACGTGTGGGACAGACGGATGGAGATGAAACCTATAGTTCCCTCCGGTTGGACTGGTATGGGACTAATAAATAGGAAAAGACAGGAGAGACGTAATGAATGGGCGAAGACAGGAGACATATAATACATAGAAGGAAGGAAGGAAGGAAATGTTTTATTTAACGATGCACTCAACACATTTTATTTATGGTTATATGGCGTCAGACAATTGGTTAAGGACCACACAGATATAGAGAGAGGAAACCTGCTGTCACCACTTCATGGGCTACTTTTTCCGATTAGCAGCAAGGGATCTTTTATTTGCACTTCCCACAGGCAGGATAGCACAAACCATGGCCTTTGTTACACCAGTTGTGGAGCACTGGCTGGAATGAGAAATAGCCCAATGGGGCCTCCAACAGGGATCGATTAAATAGAAGACCAGAGACATATAATGAATTGGAGAAGACCAGAGAGACAATGGATTGGAGAAAACAGGAAAGACATAATGGATTGGAGAAGACAGGAGAGACATAATGAATGAGCGAAGGAAAGATGTAATGAATGAGCGAAAGGAGACATATAATAAATAGAAGACCGGAGAGACATAATGGATTGGATAGTGTTTATTTGTTTTGTTTAACAACACCACTAGAGCACATTGATCATTGGCTATTGAATGTCAAATAATGGATTGGAGAAAACAGGAGAGAAATAACTGGAAGAAGACAGGAGAGACATAACGGAGTGGAGAAGACAGGAGAGACATATCGGAGTGGAGAAGACAGGAGAGACATAATGATTGGAAGAAGACAGGAAAGACATAATGATTGGAGAAGACAGGTAAGCCATAATGGATTGGAGAAGACAGGAGAGACATAATGATTGGAGAAGACAGGAGAGACATAATGAATTGGAGAAGACAGGAGAGACATAATGATTGGAGAAGATACATAATGATTGGGAGAAGACAGGAGACACATAATTGATTGGAGAAGAGACATAATGATTGGGAGACATAATGGATTGGAGAAGACAGGAGACATAATGAATGAGCGAAGGAAAGATGTAATGAATGAGCTAAAGGAGACATATAATAAATAGAAGACCGGAGAGACATAATGGATTGGATAGTGTTTATTTGTTTTGTTTAACGACACCACTAGAGCACTGATCATTGGCTATTGAATGTCAAATAATGGATTTGAGAAAACAGGAGAGAAATAACTGGAAGAAGACAGGAGAGACATAATGGAGTGGAGAAGACAGGAGAGACATAATGATTGGGAGAAGACAGGAAAGACATAATGATTGGGAGAAGACAGGAAAGACATAATCAATAGTAGAAAAGACAAGAGAGACATAATGATTGAAGAAGACAGGAGAGACATAATGAATTGGAGAAGACAGGAGAGACATAATGGATTGGAGAAGACAGGAGAGACATAATGGATTGGAGAAGACAGGAGAGACATAATGATTGGAGAGACATAATGATTGGAGAAGACAGGAAAGACATAATGGATTGGAGAAGACAGGAAAGACATAATGGATTGGAGAAGACAGGAGAGACATAATGATTTGGAAAAGACAGGAGAGACATAATGGATTGGAGAAGACAGGAGACATAATGAGTGGGAAAAGACAGGAAAGACATAATGATTGGGAGAAGACAGGAAAGATATAATGGATTGGAGAAGACAGGAAAGACATAATGGATTGGAGAATACAGGAGAGGCATAATGTTTGGGAGAAGAGGTTGCAGAGAAGTAAATTGACCAATGAGCGTCGTGTTGCCCACGAAGATAGTGCTTTTAAAATACACCCCCTATTTGAATAAAATAATTTATGAGTTTGAAAATAGGTAAGAAATTGGATCTTTGACAGGAATTGCACCTACATTTATGGTGCACAGTTGTGTTGAATGAGATCTCACTTTCCATGAGTGATTTGTACATACCGAGTATGAATACATGGTCGGGGTGGAGAGACTTCCTAGCAGCCGTGAAATGGCAAAATGGGGGGTGCCTCCAAAAATAAGAGATTATTTCCAGATTTAGGTTGACATCACCCAGTTCAGACATACTTGCTGCACAAAACAAGGACTGGCCATCATCACTACATGTGTGATTCACCTGGGAAAATTATCTTTTTCTATTTTTTTAAATTTATGTTAATATAGTGGACAGTGTGTTATGATTTACTTCTCTGCTACCAAGACAGGAGAGACATAATGAATTGAAGAAGACAGGAGAGACATAATGGATTGGAAAAGACAGGAGAGACATAATGATTGGAGAAGACAGGAGAGACATAATGATTGGAGAAGACAGGAGAGACATAACTGATTGGGAAAGACAGGAAAGACATAATGATTGGGAAAGACAGGAGGACATAATGAATGGAGAAGAAAGGAGAGACATAATGAATGGAGAAGACAGGAGAGACATAATGATTGGAGAAGACTGGAGAGACAACTGATTGGGAAAGACAGGAAAGACATAATGACTGGGAAAGACAGGAGAGACATAATGAATGGAGAAGAAAGGAGAGACATAATGGATTGGAGAAGACAGGAAAGACATAATGATTGGGAGAAGTAGGAAAAAAAAGATAGATTATGAAACAATGTCACAAGTTGTATAAAATAGATGACATTGTAGTGATAGCCACTTTAACAATAGCTAATGCTATCAATCAGAAGGGGAAAAAAGGTGCTTGTTTTAAAGGAGCAGCACAACACATTTGACATAAAACCAAAAAAATATTTGTGTGCTCACCTTTCTCTGTTCTGTGCTAAGGAGTCGAATAAGATCTGAGTTATCAGGTTGCTTTGTTTTTTTCTCCTGCAGTTTTTTCACATTTGCTGAAACTTGAGTGATGCAGGTCTTGATACTCTTCTCTCTATCACTGTACCTTTTAGTAAGCTGAAATAAAGTGAGGATAATAACAAAATTATCATTGTGTATGTTCAATACATGGTGTAGCTTAGTAACAAAAGCCAGACAGTCAAACACAGACAATAATAATAACACAGAAAATATTTAAGAAACAGAACCAAAGAACTAAGTACAGTGAAACCTGTCTAAACCTGTTCAAGATGGGGTCCTAATATTTATCTGATTTAGACAGAATCCGGTGTTTAGAGGTAATGTTTTAGAATTTAGAAAATTAGGGACCATAAAACTTTGGCCATTTTTACAGGATTCTGGTTTGTTCAGGGTCCTATTTAAACAGGTTTCATTTTTATTATTGTATAAGCCACTGCAATTTTTTCACTTAATCCATAAACCAAATTAGTGAACAGAATTAGTTTATGCAACAAAGGACAAGCCACTGGAAATAAATGGCTTTACGATAATATCCACTGTGGACCACTTCAAACATAGGATTGTTGCTGTATTAGAGCGGGAATCTTTGAGTACTGTTTGGTAGGCAGAGATTGTGCAGTATTGATATAGAATGGTCTCTAATGGTTAGAGAGTCAAGAGTACTCGGGCTTAGTACTACCATGACTACAGATGGACTAGCTGATCTGAGAACTTTTAAATCTAGAGGCTCTGAGGTTATATACTTAAAACATCAATATCAATAACCAGTTACGGCCCTAGAGAATGGCTTGCATAGATAAGGACAAAATTAAATCCCTTTCTATTTTGGTAATTAGATCCAGCACCATATTTTTTTCTAGATCCGTCACTCATACAATACCAGATATTTCTATGTCTGATATTAGTATACATCATAACTTATTTCACAAGTTTGTTAGAACCACATAATTGAAAGTCATGTTGGTTTAACTTTAATCGATTAGTATATCACTCACACTGACACACAAATCTAACCAATTGAATCAAAGAGCTCAAAATTGTAGTGTAATAGTTAAGCCATAATTTTAACAGTCTCAGCATCTTAATTAATATAAAGTGAAATAAAATTTAATTGGACGTTTGCAGATGGGTGATGGGCGAATCTAACAATCCCATACCATAAAACATGGCAAGTTCAGCCAGAAGTCTAGAGAATCTTTCTTCCAGCGGAATCCTGCGGACGGCACCTTTCTCCAACAACTTGTTCACAGACTTTTGAAGCACCTTGACATGCGACATGGAGTGGAGTGGTTCTCAAGGTGACAGCGTCATGGGTGGTGCAGAAGACAATTGCAGGCGATATCCGGTCTTCAAGATCGACGTGACAAATGGATCGTCAAACAGTCTCCCAATTCCACCAGTATTGGTGGAGTCGAATTCGAACACTGGACTATACAACTGGCGTGGGACACACCAGAAGCGTCAAGTTCAAGTCGTTGGTCTGAGTCAGAATGAGGGGCGGGCAAAGGTTGAGAGAGTCGCAAGAGCCCAATGTTGGCTGGCTGGTGTCAGCGTCGAGCTGGCTTCCCCTGGGTACGAGCTGGTGGACCTGAAGGCTTTTTGTCTGGAAATCTTCAAAAAGGTGTTCCCCCGAAAAGATCCCCTCCAACGCTTGAATTGTCTGAGGCTGAAAGGTATTTTTACGCTTCGAAGATTCCAAAGTAGAAATCAGTTGTAATGCCTTGACCGTAGCAGTGAATTGCTGGTCCTTATCATTAGTGGCAACTACAACTAGTGGCAACTATGAGAACAGGACCCTTCTTGGATGGTGCCGGCAGATGAGGAAATGACGGCAACATCTCATATACCGCAGCCAAGCAATCCCTCATTGTCATGTGATCCGCAGAGTATACATGTATCATCCAGCACGGATTGCGCTGGAGCATCATCAGGAAAATCCCACAGAAATCTAGCACACGCAAGACAATCAGCCAGCCACTGGAGACCTTGACTGTAAGGCCAAAAAAATAAATAGGTGTGTTTCCGATTGCATCCCCCAAAAAATTAGGGTAGGTAGGGGTTTTTTGTTGGGGTTTTTTCCCCTTCCCTTTCTTCCTTAATGTGTGTGTACTTGTGTACTTATATAACATTATCTATAAATAATATATATGGATTTGTGGCATAAACAGATGTTTAAAATGTTGTTTTTGTCTGTGTTTATGTAGAGTTTGGAAAGAGTCCTTGTAAATGTAGGTGCAAAAGGCTATGTTCGTACATTCGGTTACTTCCGTGACCGACCAAGCTGTTCGGTGGTAGCTAATCAGGGGAAGGAACTCTATTACAAAAGCTTTTCCATAATTTCTCGATGTTTTTCGGAAGGGAATTACATGTGCAAAATGTATCGTATAATAGTACGTAAACAATGTGCAAGGAAGGAAATACTCTTGTTTGGTGATGTTGTCCTCTTTTATTTTTACTTCTTTTTTTTTATTATTTTTTTTTTTTCCAGTTTTTTTTTCAGTTTAAGAGAAAAAAAAATTAGGGTCGGGGTTAAAACTAGGGACGGTCAGTCGACCGGAAACACACACATATTTTTTTTTTGCCTAACCAGGGATGGTCTCGTCGGGAACCATCAGAAACCCTTGAGCTAGCATCCGCCGAAGTATGATTATGACGGTTTGTGGAACCCATGGGAGACTGACTACGTGCACAGCTTCGATGTGACAAAGACTCCTTAGACTTGTCTTGAGAAGTGTGTCATGATCACCGACCCGGTGAAGCCGCAGAATTTCGTTTCATGGTAACCGCAGGCTTCATAGACGGTAAATAAAAAGTTGCCATTTCGCAAATGGTGGCTACACATTGTCAACCGGCACACACAACAAAGTAATTTGGAAAATTAACACTTGTTAGCCAAGTGAATACACCAAAAGAATACTTCGATAAGATTGTAATACGATGGACGAAGATATTCCACCACAATTACACGCAATACAAAACCAAAAACATTACTCCAATAAGCAGAGCCAAAGTAAAGACCCCGAACCCGGCATCGAAGACAAAAAGAAGGAAGTTACAGTCACGTGAACGGAACTAGAAGGAGCATACAGTAGAAGAATTTAGGCCATCACATTGGCTTTTGGGATGTTCAGACCAGGCTACTAGCCATAGGGTGGGGAATGCACTTAGTTGAGGACAGGTAATGTTGAAAAGAAAATGGGAAGTTCAGCCAGATATTTTTTCTAATGTTTTGCTCACTGAGTTTTATGCTCCACATTAAACTGAATAACCACATCTGTTTATTCATTTCAACTTATTTTTGCAGGGCTAGCTCTGGATAGGTAGAACATTTCGCCAAATTATCCATTAAACTCCAAACATTGCAGAAACTTGGCTATTTTTTAACAAAATGTCAATTATTACATAAAATTATTTTGTCAAATTATAATAAAGTTCACCAATTATTTTAGAAATTTGCCATTGGCGAATTTGGCGAATTCCACAGCTAGCCCTGTTTTGTTCAAAGCACGCTGTCCATGGCACACACCTCAGCTATCTGGGACAGTGGGTTAATGGCTAGTTGTTAGCAGTTAGGGAGAGAGAAGTTAGTGTAGTGGTCTTACAACTTAAGGCTGTGATCTCAATACCTAACAGCCTTATGTCTAATGGCTTAACCACGACACCACCAGGGTCGGTTCAATTACCACTTTGGGAACCAGTCAAAATAGTTTTCAAATGTTTAGTGAAAATGGTTGACTGAATGTAGAGAAGAGTTGTTGTTAATTTATTTCAGTGCTTTAAGTTTCAGCATACTGTCCGCAGCCCACACTTAATTGTCTTTGGCACGCAGTTCAGCTATCTGAAAGCTTAGCGTAGTAAATTTACACCTCCAAACTGAGCCATTAAAACTCATTTTGGGCATCTTTTTTTAAAGCCAATGGCTTAACCACTACACTGCCAAGACTAGAAAAATATTAATCAGTCAGTATTCTTTACCATGCCCACAGCAACTAAATATTCAAGCATAATTATACTGAGCCCACTCTGACTGTGCCATGGTTTCAGTCCAGGACTGGGGAAAAAGGATGTTAAAACTTACCTTTTGATACAAGTGCTCACACTGTTCAGTTGGGTTCACTTGGGAAGAAAATGATTTGGTTGGTAGAGATGTATTGAGAGCATAAATGAGTCGATCATCAATTAGCCGCCATTTCTTCAACGAGTTCTACAAGCAAATCAAACATTTTATATCATACCTGGAAGCGAGATGATCTACAGTTTCTTCCATCCATTAAAATACAATGCAGTGTAACATTTATTCAGAAGTATGTTTTGTTATAATCATTTGACTTTTCGAGCCAGGTTCATTCATTTACTTCAATAGACTTTTTTTCTAATCTGATTTTACTTGTAGGACAAATTTGACTGATTTATTTCTAGGGAACATTTTCAACAATATTTCTTTTAGATTATTAATAACAGTAGCACTGCTACTAATACCTTACACTTGTCCATCCACATCAAGAGCATGCTGATTACAATATATCAACAAACATTAATAATGCAATTTGCAAATAGTCAAGATTAATGAGAGAAGTGAAAATCATGGACCAATAACAATGATCAGATCCTTCATACTACTCCCCAGTATAGGAGAAGCCACGGTGACGTCACATGTTTTGATCACGTGGTACCGCATGAGCGCTGGTAGGCAAGAAACCAGTTGACAATACTGGCATTAGTAGTAATGAACAATCGAATGTTTTCCCGTCAATTAAATCAGTGTAGACTAGTTTTGATGAATGGTATTTTGTCATGGTAATTTCATACGTTGTTGTTAGATGCACAAGTCACTGTAGTAAGGATTGTGAAATTAGTTTCATCAAATACAGTGGAAGCGCAACGCTGAACAGTTAAAGCTGACAACAATCAACTTTACCCATCCCCCAATGGAGATCGTCATTTTAAACAAGGTTTGTTGTATGTTATTCATTCGTAACACTAATACACGTCAGTATTTATTGAAATGAAAAATTGAAAAGATAATAAAATAAAATAAAATAATAATAAAAGCCCCCACCAAACTGACATGGAAACAAAGATACCCTGTGAACAGTAGGCCTACCCAGTCAATCGACAAACAACGTTTTATGTAACTTTTTGTTTGTATTGACAGATCCATTATAGTGAGTAAAACAAAAATCTGAATATATTTTATAATGTATTATGCCATAAAATATGTAGGTGACTGGAGTATTTATATTTTTAATTAAATAACAGGGAGCTGTGTGTGTGTGTGTGTGTGTGTGTGTGTGTGTGTGTGTGCAATCAAGCATATATATATTGTTTCATATGAAAATGGTTCTGAAATATTTCCATTTATTAATTATATTATATGTTAATTATAATGTTTTACTTTTTTTATTGAAGAAGTGATCCACAGGT
Organism: Gigantopelta aegis; assembly: GCF_016097555.1. Taxonomy (NCBI): domain Eukaryota; kingdom Metazoa; phylum Mollusca; class Gastropoda; order Neomphalida; family Peltospiridae; genus Gigantopelta; species Gigantopelta aegis. Next base: position 113,336,494 of record NC_054702.1, read on the forward strand.
GTATTTGTAATGTGTAAGTTGATTTTTTAATAATAAAATAAAAGGTATAAACATTTCAGGGTGGGATATCAGATGTATTAAATCATTTGTTTGGGATTAAAAATAAATAAATAATAATAATAATAATAAAACTGGATATTGATCCACAAGTTCGTGATAGCCACCATATTTTATTAAAAACATAAATTATGTTACATGCAATTATATAAGTTATCTGAATTTGTTTGCAGCAAATAAAGAAAGAAAAGGGGAGCTGATTGTATTTATAAGTATTATTGTCATCAGTGACAGATGTCAATATGTCTTCACAAATACATTTATGTGTATTCAAATATTTCAATAATATTCAATATATATGTCCTTGACCAACATCTTGGGCTTACATGATACAGTCAAAAAATGCTATAGTTACTAGTACTAATATGTACACAATATAAAACTTTCATACTTATATATCATAGAAATTTACCAATTTTCATATTTTTTTCTAGGTATCAGTGATCCTTGTTTATGGACAAAAAGAGAACTGGCAACTCTTGGATGAAAAATGGGCCTTTCACGATGAATTAAGGGCATTTAAGTTTTAGGGTGAATTAAGGGATGCTAAGGAGAACACTGGTATCAGATTCAGCGATTCTTTTTTACAGTATCTCATGTTTCTGTGCATAAGAAGGATACCAGAACTTTTTTCACTGACTTTCCAAACTACCATATGCAATATTATTGGAGCTATTCAGTATGTGATGATGACATTGATAACACACTGACTTTCCAAACTACCATATGCAATATTATTGGGGCTATTCAGTATGTGATGATGACATTGATAACACACTGACTTTCCAAACTACCATATGCAATATTATTGGGGCTATTCAGTATGTGATGATGACATTGATAACACACTGACTTTCCAAACTATGCAACATTATTGGGGCTATTCAGTATGTGATGATGACATTGATAACACTTGGATTTAATCTTTTTTTACCAGGATCTCTATTTTCTAATAAAAACAGACTTTACAAAATCAATAAAATTATATCGAGAAACAATAGACAACACATATTTATTATTTTCTTTTTCTATTATCATTATAAACCAATGATCAAATGATATTTGCATTGTGTTAATGTGTGTCTTAAATTAAAACATTGTATTGTTATCATTTAAAGTAATTTAAAGAAATTTGTTGTTTTAACTGGTTTATTAATCAGGTTGAAAGTGATAGCCTTTGAAACTGTGCCTTTTGTCAAAGGTAACTGACACTGTTTTAGATTTGAAAGGAAGGAATCTTTTATTTAACAATGCACTCAAGTCATTTTAATTACGGATATATGGAGTCGGACATGTTTAGGGATCACACAGATAATATTAGGGAGGAAACCTGCTGCTGTCACACAATGGATTACTCTTTCCGATTAACAATAAGGTATCTTTTATATGCATCAGCCCACAGACAGGATATGCCCCTGCATGTGCTGTAACCTCACCGTGGTGCAGGGGTGTAACATTCTCTTTGAGAATGGCCAATACAGCACAAAACTGAAGTTTTGAGTAAAATTCAGTATCCGTAAAATTCTGTGATATTTGTGTTTTTGCAGTTCTTTACACTGTTTTTGTTTAAGTCTTGAATTTTTATATTGATGTTGATCATCACTTTATTTATTTGCATTACCATAGTTTGACACCCAATAGCCGATGTATTTTACTTGCTGGGGTGTCGTTAAACATTCATTCATTCATTAATTACAGACAGGATAATAAATAGTGTAGCCTTTGTTACATCAGTTGTAGAGCACTGGCTGGAATGAGAAATAGCCCTATAGGACCACCAACAGGAATCAATCCTAGATCGACTGCGTATTAAACTATGTCCTGGCCTGCATGGGATTAGGCGATTAAAATATTAATGTCAATTTTTATGTATATATATACTCTTCAAAAGAAGAAACGCAAAACCACATTGTCGTAACATTTGGAGAATTGATTTAATTATTGAATGGTGAGTCCGATAATTACCAAATGTTGCAGGATTGTTCACAATTCACTCTAGTCCATTGTGAGTAAGTGATAGGACACACCACCAAGGTCAAGGTCATCTGGAGTCAATACCGGGTGTGGCCTCCGCGTGTGTTGACAACTGCCTGGCACCGCCTGCCCATTGAAGCAACCAGAGTACGGATGACGTCCCGGGGGATGGTGGCCCACTCGGCCTGCAAGGCTGCTGCCAGCTCGGGCAGGGTCTGGGGCTGTGGTTGTCGCTGTCGGTCCAACTCGTCCCATAGATGCTCAATTGGGTTCAAATCCGGTGATATCGATGGCCAAGGAAGGACATTAATGTTGTTGTTCTGTAGGAAAGCCGTTGTGAGACGTGCTGTGTGAGGCCTGGCGTTGTCATGTTGGAACACTGCGTTGGCGTTGGCCATAACTGGAACGATGTGTGGCCGGAGGATCTGGTCAATGTAGCCCTGTGCATTCAGGTTGCCCTGCACGTGGACCAGGTCAGTTCTGCCAGTGTGTGAGATGGCTGCCCACACCATGACACTACCCCCGCCGAATCTGTCCACTTCCTGCACGCAGTTTGCCGCATAACGTTCACCACGACGCCTATACACGCGACATCTTCCATCATGACGTCGGAGCAGAAATCGGGACTCGTCACTGAACCACACCTGTCTCCATCGCAGTTGAGGCCATTGTCGATGAATCTGGCACCACTGCAGTCGGAGTCGACGGTGTTGTGGTGTTAAGATGACACCTCGAACTGGACGTCTGGCACGAATTCCTACCTCACGTAGGCGGTTCCGTACGGTCTGGTCGGATATCCTGCGCAAACCTGGTATTGCTGCGGCTGTGGAGGTGGCAGTAGTCAATCGTTCCCGAAGGTGGTGTACCCGGATGTAGCGGTCCTGCCCGGGGGTAGTGACCCGTGGTCGACCGGATCTAGGGAGGTCACGTGTTGATCCATGTTGCTGGTAACGGTCCCACAGTCTGGAGATGGTGCTTGGGGACACATGGAATGCCCTGGCAACGGCCGTTCTGGATTCGCCTGCGTCTAGTCGGCCGATGGCATTGTTTCTCTGCGGTTCACCGAGACGTGGCATGTCCTGGATTGTCAACTGTCGGCCAGATACAGAGGCCAGGCAAGCGAACACCCTGCACTTTTATACTGTCGGTGTTCATGTTGCACGTGCAGACAACGCACGTGCAGTGGTGACATGGTTTGCACGTGGCTGCGTTTTTGCGAATATTCACATTTTGGAACTTTATTGTACAGTAGCTGCGTTTTATCGAATGTAACCGTGGGAATGTGTTTGGGACATGCAATGACCTTATATTCACAAAGCATGAACCGGTAGGAAACATAAAATCGGAGTTATAACCCATTTGTACCCTTTTGCGTTTCTTTTTTTGAAGAGTATATATATAAAATAATGCTACAAAATGTTCTGAAGATGGAACTGCAAAGGTGAGGGACCAAGTAAATTTGAGATGTATCCTGTTTAAAAGGCTAAGTTCTGTACTAATATTTAAAAAGGGATGCTCTAGCTAGAGGGAGCAATGTATGTGTGGTCATGGAACATGTATGGAAACTAAATTTAGGTTCCTCCATTTTAATACAATGTGTTAATATGTATCCGATATCAGCAAGTTTAAGGAATAAAAAAGGACTTGATAAAATTAAGTTTTAAAGTTTTTGTAAAGTTTTCTAATAAGATACTTGCTTAAATTTATTGTTGATGAAAAGCCTTACAAATGAACCAGTAGACAAGTCTGATGTGTTATATATATAACTACTGTCTATATATTGTCTACTGGTTGTTCATTTGTAACAAATGTTCATATATATATATATATATATATATATATATATATATATATATATATGGGTTGTTTAAAGAAATAATTTCCTTTAACAAAAAATATAGACCTACTTATTTTATTTTATTATTTTTATTTGTGTGTGCGCGCGCGCTCGTTTGTAATGCTTTACTTGAAATATGGACCAGACGCTTTAAAAATACATGGACTAAAAATATTTATTCAAGTGAAAAAAAAAGAAAAAAAAGGAAGTTTGCTATAGTTTTGAACTCGGTCAATCGTCAAATTTTATGGGTAGAAAGAGTACATGTATCTCCTCCATACAGGAGCTATGTAGAATAGCATTCCCGTGCTACAAGCGGTAATTTAAGCACGTTTTGGCCATTCTTTGCTATTCACGCTACGCTAGTTCGCTTTGTTACTAATGGCCATTATGATAGACTTCTGCCTACCAGATGCACGTGCATGCTGATACGTGACGTCACTTCCCTAAACACATGGCTTCTCCTATAGGCTATCACCAAGCAATGGGATTCAACTTCAAGGGCATACCTTACTTCTGGGGTAGGCTTATAATAGTTATATGAGGGCCAAGCTACTCTACAAGAAATGCACTGGTCACCACATATCATAATGGGCTGTCATTTGTTTTTCATCAGTTAAAATTATAAATGCAATTGGTCATTACTTTAACTACTGACACTCAACATTCATGGCTTAACCTACAAACAAACTGAACAAATTACATTAAAAGACCGAGTCAGCCAAAATAAGCACGTTATTTCTTTAAAAACTTTATTTGTTTTTTTACCAAAGAAAAAATAACTACCCATGGAACGTATCAGACTATAGTAATAATCAAATTGTTCAAATACGCGTGTTTATATCAAAGACCTGAAATAACATAAAATCTTCACAGGAAACCACCACCTGACCATCGTTACTGGGCGCAGACATTTTGTGACATTTCTTTCTCGAAGAAACGTGATTTAAAACATAATTTTATTTAAATTTTTTATTTTAAAAGCGTACCATAGGGACGTTTTTCTTTGTGAAATTTAAATACTTATTTATGAAACAAAAAATAATATTCTTTTTGTAACGCTTTCAGGAAATGAACATGCTCAGTGTGCGAAAACGAAGAAAGAACTTGTCACGCTTTATATTTTTCGAGATATTTGACTAAAGCAACGAAATTTCAAAGTATATTACACACTGATCAGTAAATGCCTGTAGAGGTAAATGTTAATGGTTTTAATTATGAGTAGTTTAATTCTTTTGATTCCTTGACTGGGAAATTTGATTATTACAGCGAAATAACCACTGATTGATGAGGTCATTGTCGACATGCTGGATTATCAATATGTTTTATGAAGATCGCAGTGGCATGTAGCGATCGCAGTTATCATTATCTTTTTGAAATGAACAGAAGTCAGAATTAAAAATTTATTGTTTGATCATTGATTTATCCAAAAATTATAATTTACAACATCAAAATGTTAATTATAAGAATAATTAGGGCAGTCACAATTTTACTTCTGTAATGTTCTTTGAATCTTTCTCTTTGATCACACTTACACTGTAATTGACATGAATTTATGGTAATGTTAAAAGGTAATGTTAAAAGATAAATAATAGTACTGTCAACTTTACACGTAACCATGTCACATACATGTTTTATACAGTTACAGAGATGGGAACAATTGGTGCCAAAAAGTGGGGGACACACACACACACACATAAATACATGTATAAATTATATAAAAACCATCGTAGCTACACATGACAAACCCCACCCCACCCACCACTTCCTACACAAGTGAATAGTTGCTGATAAATTTTTAGATGGCTAGAAATATCACTAAAACATTTTTAAAAACAAAAGGTTTCCTGCTAGTCCACGGGACAAGTACATCTGAAAATCTACTTGTCCATCAATATTTTTACTTGTCCAAATTATGTTGGACTAGTGTTATTCAAGTACAAGGATAATGTTCCTGATTGCTGAAAATGAATTGTCATTATAAAGTTTTACTTGTCCAGTGGACAACCATTGAAGTACATTTTGCATATGCGAGCAGTTTTTCATTTGCAGGAAAAACACTTTATTTCGAATGTTGAGTTGGGATAGGTTTGTGATAATCTAACCCTACAAACGTGTGTAAATCTGTCCCCTTTTAATTTGTCTCTTAAAAAACATTATTTCCAACACTGTTATTAACCAGATGATTTTCTTTTACAGCACATCTTCAATCATGAAATGAATAATATAACGGCCTATTTTTACATTGCACATGTACTCAAATGACACTTGACTCCAAGCATCTGCTACCAGCTATATAAAACAATAGAGGGTTTCATGTTTCTTCACCAGTCTTGAAGCCACAATGATGAAGTTAATCAAAATGTTCCTTTGTTATTATCAGTCAGGGCAATTCCGTGGTGTCTGACGTACATTTTAGCCATACATCAAATCAATGGATAAAAAGTACCACGATTTTTCATATATTGTAAGAACCAACTGTAACATCATTGTTATATATATATATATATATATATATATACTCTTCAAAAGAAGAAACGCAAAACCACATTGTCGTAACATTTGGAGAATTGATTTCATTATTGAATGGTGAGTCCGATAATTACCAAATGTTGCAGGATTGTTCACAATTCACTCTAGTCCATTGTGAGTAAGTGATAGGACACACCACCAAGGTCAAGGTCATCTGGAGTCAATACCGGGTGTGGCCTCCGCGTGTGTTGACAACTGCCTGGCACCGCCTGCCCATTGAAGCAACCAGAGTATGGATGACGTCCCGGGGGATGGTGGCCCACTCGGCCTGCAAGGCTGCTGCCAGCTTGGGCAGGGTCTGGGGCTGTGTTTGTCGCTGTCGGAGGCGTCGGTCCAACTCGTCCCATATATGCTCAATTGGGTTCAAATCCGGTGATATCGATGGCCAAGGAAGGACATTAATGTTGTTGTTCTGTAGGAAAGCCGTTGTGAGACGTGCTGTGTGAGGCCTGGCGTTGTCATGTTGGAACACTGCGTTGGCCATAACTGGAACAATGTGTGGCCGGAGGATCTGGTCAGTGTAGCCCTGTGCATTCAGGTTGCCCTGCACATGGACCAGGTCAGTTCTGCCAGTGTGTGAGATGGCTGCCCACACCATGACACTACCCCCGCCGAATCTGTCCACTTCCTGCACGCAGTTTGCCGCATAACGTTCACCACGACGCCTATACACGCGACATCTTCCATCATGACGTCGGAACAGAAATCGGGACTCGTCACTGAACCACACCTGTCTCCATCGCAGTTGAGGCCATTGTCGATGAATCTGGCACCACTGCAGTCGGAGTCGACGGTGTTGTGGTGTTAAGATGACACCTCGAACTGGACGTCTGACACGAATTCCTACCTCACGTAGGCGGTTCCGTACGGTCTGGTCGGATATCCTGCGCAAACCTGGTATTGCTGCGGCTGTGGAGGTGGCAGTAGTCAATCATTCCCGAAGGTGGCGTACCCGGATGTAGCGGTCCTGCCCGGGGGTAGTGACCCGTGGTCGACCGGATCTAGGGAGGTCACGTGTTGATCCATGTTGCTGGTAACGGTCCCACAGTCTGGAGATAGTGCTTGGGGACACATGGAATGCCCTGGCAACGGCCGTTCTGGATTCGCCTGCGTCTAGTCGGCCGATGGCATTGTTTATCTGCGGTTCACTGAGACGTGGCATGTCCTGGATTGTCAACTGTCGGCCAGATACAGAGGCCAGGCAAGCGAACACCCTGCACTTTTATACTGTCGGTGTTCATGTTGCACGTGCAGACAACGCACGTGCAGTGGTGACATGGTTTGCACGTGGCTGCGTTTTTGCGAATATTCACATTTTGGAACTTTATTGTACAGTAGCTGCGTTTTATCGAATGTAACCGTGGGAATGTGTTTGGGACATGCAATGACCTTATATTCACAAAGCATGAACCGGTAGGAAACATAAAATCGGAGTTATAACCCATTTGTACCCTTTTGCGTTTCTTTTTTTGAAGAGTATATATATAAACTATCTTCCTTATTCATCATAGGTATAGTCACAAATGTGCATGGTGTTGGACATATTTCATGAACAGCAAATTTACACCCTTGCATGGTTATGTCCAAATTTCTGATTTGTGAGAGCTTATTGGAAATGTTGTGTTAGATAACTACAGGGTAGATGTTTATCTGTTAAATGGATGTAATATTGTAATTTTATGAAACACTGAAGAAATAGATAAGATTGTGTGGTGTTAAACATATTTATTTTTTGGTGTCGGACATACACGTGAAATATCACTTTACAGGTAGATAAAATAATGGTAATATTTTGCAAGTAAACTAGAAACAATAAAAACACAGATTGGAATGCAATTTCAACCCTTTATTTAAATAATTACACAATAAAAGCAGAAGTTTACCCCTTTTTTAAATAATTAAATTATAAAAGCAGAAGTTTTTAATGAAGATCACAAAATATGGATAATAAAATTGGTCTTTACATTGAAAAATAAAACTGTCAACAATTACTAGCAACAGTTGGTGTGTCAGTGTTAATGACATCACTCTTGTAATGGAAGATGGATCTTCTGGGTAAGGCCCCTTCCAGTATTTTCCATGCCTGTGCTCAACATTTACTTTTATATCTCCATTTATTGTTTTGTCTAGAACTGTAACCTCACCACAGAAGTCTACCCCATCATATCGCACAACTACCCAATATCCTATATTGATGCAGATTTTCTAATGATCATCCTGTGTCTCCAGATTTTCCCCCACTTGTGGTATGATCCAAATAAGAGTTGTCACAAATATGCACTTGCTATATTCTTTGTGAGTCTGATGTATCAGCAATCAGCAGTTAGCAAATATTGGCTATCTTTGGTCTTTATGCAGTGTAGCTTGTGTGTATTGCCTACAGGCAATGTTGTCTTCCAGCATGTCTCCAAGAATTCTTTCCAAGAGTGTTTCTTTTGAGAGAAACTCAGCATTCACACCTGAATGTCTGAACTTGCTCATTTCCTATGTATCGCCAGACTGCTCACTTTACTATTCCAGTACTTCCATTGATGACATGCTCACAGTGTGATGTCACACCATCTCTCATTCCCATAGGTACAGGATTAAAAATAGGTATCTGCGTAACCTGAGAACTTGTTCTGTTTGAAACAATGGAAGTGGTCTTCACTTCCGAATACTTCTTCAGATCACTGAAAAGTGTATTCATAAATGAAAACACACGGAGTTTTGTATGTTGCAAGTCACCAGAAATAAGTGTATAGATCTCAGTTATGCCAGTATTTATCCAGTCAAATAAAGGCCATGGCTCCAGTGTATCGATTGGATTTCATTTTGGTTGTTCGGGCATTCTCTGAAGAGTCGGTATGAAGGGCAATGTTAACACCATCTACACATCTGGTTGTTCGAGACATATATGATTACTGCTCGTTCTGTTCTTCATCGTGTAACATGTAAACATGTAACAAAAATCCTGTAAGCTGGCTCTTTACTTGTCATATATTTCACCTACTGTTGAGTGGGTTTCAACTCTGTCCATATTCTGCAATTTCTGATAAACCAGCGTGCATCAGGATCTAACAGTGAATACTTGTAGCTTTTACAGAATTCTGATCACTGTTGTATCATGTATTCCTTGTAGTGTACATCACACACCAACAGGTTGACAAATACAGCGGTTCTCTCTGGGAATTCCGTTATATCAGAGAATAACAGATCAAATAATATTTATACAATAAAATTACCGGAATCTTCTACTCCTTTAAGCCTTGCAATTTCTCTGTAAAAATAAATTATTTTACACATGCCCATATATTTTTGTGCTGGGAATAATTGCTTGTCCTTACAGAATTCCTTATTTTCATTGACTCATTAGTCGCTGACAAGAACAACACACCAAAAATAATCACTTCACATTGATAGATGTACCAGGATTTATTGTATGTGCTGAAATTTTTTTAACAGTATGCTAATAAACATTTCATTTTAACCAACTATTATTATTATTTTAAATAGATGTCTGATGCGCCAGCTCCAACCAATCACCGCTTAAAATCCTACAAGAACAAAGCATTGGACTCCCAGGAACTGCGGAGGCGACGTGAAGAAGAGGGAATTCAACTTAGAAAGCAGAAGAGAGATGAACAGGTTAGTCACAGGTCTATGTCTGTACAAGAATGTGGATTAGTGGTCAGTTTAAAGATTCTTAACCTTTAGACGACTAGATTAATTTTTTATAAAAACCACGTTGAGTGAGTACAAGTTTAAAAATTTACTGACATATATTCACTTAAATGTTTTATAAATACATAAAATGAAGTTCATATTTGAATCAGTAAGTATTATTTTTGTGTATTTTTCTAATGTTTATGACATTTTACATCAGTTATTGTTGATTAAAATTAGGGGGGAAAAAAAGTCATGTTTACTTACAGTTATTCCCAATAACAGTGGCTTTCTGACCAGAATTAAAAAAAAAAAAAACGAACTACAATTCATATCCCAATTTATGGTGATTTTCGTTATTGGTAAAACGATTAAATTTATTATCAAAATAGCTGTCACAATCGGCTATCGATCCCTGAAAATTACTGCGACGTGCCACCATTGTTGTCAAGATTAAAGGGACACGCCCTAGTTGTTAACCATTACGCCATTGTTTTTCGCTACTAAACCCATTTTCTCACAAATGAAATTGCACTTTACTTACATTATATTATTTAGAATATACATTATTTAGAATATACATTTCCATTCACCTGAAGTGTTTTTTTGTAACCTGGTAATCCTGGTGTTTGTAATACAGTCAAATCCACTTAATTGGATGTCGGATTATTGAATATTTCGGATATTTGAATATGTTTGTCCTGCACGGAACCATTTGCCATTATGACAATACAAAATCCAACGGTTAATTGGATGTGTTTTTTAACGTGTTTTCGGATATTTGAATATAAAATTATCCTTGCCGAATGGCAATTGCACGTAAAACATAGGAAAGTTTGTGTTACTTGATGTGGTTTTTTTTAATTTATGATCGTACGTAATACCATACTATCGTACATGCAAAAATGAATACTTTTAATTTTATTTAATTTCATTGTTTAAAAAAAGGAAAAAGACTTACAACAAACTTGTTTTCTTGTTTCTTAAATTATTTCGGATGACTCGTTATTAATCAATACATTTCCTAATTACATCGTAATTAATCCATGAACTCTGAGATTCATCTCAAATGTGACCCAATGGCCGAGACAATGCAGGACAATCAAGGATCAAAGTCGGTCATTCCCACCTTGTTGGCGGCCATGTGCGTTTCGTAAGCAGGCATCCCTTAATCTCATGTCGGCCACTTTTGAAGCAGTGTATGTTTAATCCATAAATAAACACTTGTCAGATATTTTTCTCTATGAATTGTCGGTGACAGTAACAAACAAAAGCCGTTTGCTACTAGTGTTATTTTTAGCGGGATCTTTTGATCACGTGATTTTTCCTCTGCAGCTCACAATGTGAGGCCCCATTTGGGGTGACCGATTATGGTGATTATTGTTTAAATTGTTAAATGCCGACAAAAGGTAAGTTGTAGGAGATTTTCTTAGCAAGTTGGATTAATCATCTTTTGGCTATAAATATTGACAAGAACTCTTTTTTTTTCACAATGTCAACATGGCAAATAAACGGAAAGGAAACGATTTATCTTTGGCTCAGAAATACGACGAGATATGTGCCCAGTATCTAGCCAATGCTAACCCAGAACGAAAAAGACAGAGAACAGGAAAAGCAGCCAATGTGGAGAAGGCCTTATCAGAATGGTTTTCCGTCGCCAGACAAAAAGACATTCCAATATCGGGCCCAATATTAGCGTTTGTGTTTGTGTTTTTCCTTCTGTTACATTGAATAACGGCCTTTCACTTATTTGACTTTGGCCAGTCTAGTTTACCTGTCAAATCAGTTACAAATGCACACAGATAATAGTCAGATAGACGTCCTGGTAAAATACAGAACATGGAAATGACTACTTATTCAAGATTATATTGGGTGGTTGGGGTGGGGTCTTGTTGCACTTGATTTACAAATGTACAAAGAAGTTAATAATGGCCATTTAATTATCAAGAAGTTAATAACGGCCTTTTAATTATTTGACTGTGGCCAGTCTAATTGAGCTTCCGGTGGTTTTATCTGGGTCATTAGATGTTTAGTCACTTCTGCTTCTAGGCGTACAAACGGCATTAACTGTTGTCTCTTGTATTTATCAAGTTTATAGACAAACTTGATAATGGCAACAGAGTCACAATATGGAACTTGGAATCGGTATTTTATTAACACAAAATACTTACCGGTTTTTGACGAAAATTCCACATGTCATGAGGCCCAAATTGGGAGAATCGTAATTAGGGTTTGCATAAATCAACGAGGTCTTAATTGGGTATATCGTATGTCGAAACTGTACCTTCGGTTTATTGAATATGCCGCTTATTTGAATATATTTTTGTTGCACGAGGCACATCCAAATAAGCGGATTTGACTGTACCACAAAATGCATTTTTCGTATTTCTTAAAAACGTTGAGCAGACAAGGTCTAATCTATTTTTAGAGGGGATCTTCCTGTTTCAACATCACAGACGTTGGTATACCACGTGACTGTTATCATTGTGGTTCGGTTTGTTTTCTCGTGCACGGTTCGCGCAATCAACATCCGATTTGTTGTCGTTAATTGTGAGGTTTTTCTTCACAGTTCATGAACATTTTCATTAACAGTAAAGTTCAGACAAGTAAGTATCTCAATACAAAATGTTACAAACCCTTAAAACCAATAAGTCTTACGATATCTGGAGAGGACAGAACAGTTGGAACATGCCCGTGAGAGGTGAAAGGAACGCACCCCAAATCTGTGTGCACTCGAGGAAATTTGTTGTGACATAGGCATTTCTGTGCTTCAAGCGACATCTACCGGTGACATCAGAATACTAACTTTCAAAATTATTTCATGTCATTGGGTCACGGGGATTCCCATGGTATTTATTGATATAAAACCTGCTTTTTCAATCTATTTTATAAAAAAACGTGATCTAAGTGTGTTACAGTTTTGTAGATTAACCAAAATTATAATTAATTTTCGTGGACTGAAACTAGGGCGTGCGACTTTAAAAGAAGTTTTGCAAAAATGCTATTTCTGTGTTATGTGGGTTTTTTAAAGAGTTCATTAATAACACATTTTGAAAAAATATAAATGTTGAAATCTGACGACCACATGATATGAGACTTTTATGACAACTAATAATATAACACCTTCGTTCTGTGGTGTCTGAAGATGCATGTAAAAACTATCTATAGGATGACAACAACCAGTTTATGTACATTTTTTTGTATATTTTTAAAATGGAAATAGATTTTTAGTACTATTTAAAATGTTAATATATTTTTATTGTGAAATATGACTGCCTGTGTAACTAATTAAAATGAAGTAAAATGTGTGTTTCAGCTGTTCAAGAGACGGAATGTGTCTATTCCGACGGGGACTGACGACATGACAGTCAGTGATCTCCAGGATGCCACTGTGTCATCAACTGTACCAGTAAGTTAGCTTTCATTTACTCACATGAGTCATAGCTATTCAGTGTATATTTATTTATTTATTTATTTGTTTATGAACATGTTTTCACTTACGAAATGGTCATACATAGTATTCAGGGTATTGGTGTTCCCTATCTTTGTGGGTATCAAGTTCATAGTCAGTGTTTCATTCAGTTTGCATCCTTTGTAAATCTTTGTAAATGAAGTTTAAATTGTATAGTTTTTAAGCAGTCTTACAGATCTATGACATGCTTTGTGTTACAGGGAGGAATATCCCCAGTGATGATTCAAGCAGTGTTACAGATCTATGACATGTTTTGTGTTACAGGGAGGAATATCCCCAGTGATGATTCAAGCAGTGTTACAGATGTATGACATGTTTTGTGTTACAGGGAGGAATATCCCCAGGGATGATTCAAGCAGTGTTACAGATCTATGACATGTTTTGTGTTACAGGGAGGAATATCCCCAGGGATGATTCAAGCAGTGTTACAGATCTATGTTTTGTGTTACAGGGAGGAATATCCCCAGAGATGATTCAAGCAGTGTTACAGATCTATGACATGTGTTGTGTTACAGGGAGGAATATCCCCAGAGATGATTCAAGCAGTGTTACAGATCTATGTTTTGTGTTACAGGGAGGAATATCCCCAGGGATGATTCAAGCAGTGTTACAGATCTATGACATGTTTTGTGTTACAGGGAGGAATATCCCCAGGGATGATTCAAGCAGTGTTACAGATCTATGACATGTTTTGTGTTACAGGGAGGAATATCCCCAGACATGATTCAAGCAGTGTTACAGATCTATGTTTTGTGTTACAGGGAGGAATATCCCCAGGGATGATTCAAGCAGTGTTACAGATCTATGACATGTTTTGTGTTACAGGGAGGAATATCCCCAGGGATGATTCAAGCAGTGTTACAGATCTATGACATGTTTTGTGTTACAGGGAGGAATATCCCCAGGGATGATTCAAGCAGTGTTACAGATGTATGACATGTTTTGTGTTACAGGGAGGAATATCCCCAGGGATGATTCAAGCAGTGTTACAGATCTATGACATGTTTTGTGTTACAGGGAGGAATATCCCCAGGGATGATTCAAGCAGTGTTACAGATGTATGACATGTTTTGTGTTACAGGGAGGAATATCCCCAGAGATGATTCAAGCAGTGTTACAGATGTACGACATGTTTTGTGTTACAGGGAGGAATATCCCCAGAGATGATTCAAGCAGTGTTACAGATGTATGACATGTTTTGTGTTACAGGGAGGAATATCCCCAGGGATGATTCAAGCAGTGTTACAGATGTATGACATGTTTTGTGTTACAGGGAGGAATATCCCCAGAGATGATTCAAGCAGTGTTACAGATCTATGTTTTGTGTTACAGGGAGGAATATCCCCAGGGATGATTCAAGCAGTGTTACAGATCTATGACATGTTTTGTGTTACAGGGAGGAATATCCCCAGAGATGATTCAAGCAGTGTTACAGATCTATGTTTTGTGTTACAGGGAGGAATATCCCCAGAGATGATTCAAGCAGTGTTACAGATCTATGACATGTTTTGTGTTACAGGGAGGAATATCCCCAGTGATGATTCAAGCAGTGTTACAGATCTATGACATGTTTTGTGTTACAGGGAGGAATATCCCCAGAGATGATTCAAGCGTTGTACAGTGATAATGCTGAGGAACAGGAAGCTGCCACTCAGAAGTTTAGAAAACTTTTATCTAGAGGTAGATTTCACTAATTCTTGAAATCAATGCAAGCAAGTTAATGACAAAACGGCCACTTACATATCATCTTAACAATTACTTAGTGTATTATATTTTAATCTCACCTCTAGAACTTAGAAAAAAACCCTGTAAGACACTTTGATAAAAAATATATTTTTCATACTTAAAGTATTATATTGTTTGAGGATTAGATAAAGCATTTGTTTACCAACAAAATTAAAATTCAACCATTAAAATTCCTGTTTTGTATACATTCACAGGGAATTTTTATTAGCCATATTGAAAATGCTTGAGCCAAAATTGTTTTACCTAGTACTGTAGAGAGTATTTATATATGAATATGAAAATGCATCTTTTTTAGCTAATTGTGTACAAAGTGAAATAAATCTGAATAACAAAACCGTATTACCTGATCAAAATCAAAGACAGCAATGGGGGTAGGGACAGTTAATATATTACTTTGATTTTTCAGCTGTGTGTTGGGGGGGGGGGGGGGGGGGGGTCACCCCGTACACCAGCCCCCACTTCTAAGGCCTATGACATTAAATTAACAATCATACAGAAATATGTGGGTGGGTGAATGTTTATGGAGGGTGTTGTTTTTTCTTTCTTCCTTTTTTTCCCCAAATAAAAAACTTGAGAGGTTTTTTGTTTTTTTAATGTAGAGCTCATTATTTCTTGAAATAGCTATCTTTATGTTAGTTTGAATTGCTTTTTTTTTTGCTTTTTCTTTTTTTTTTTACCCATCAATTCCCCACCCCTAACAATTTCATAATTTGCACCATGTTGTTGCTGTTGATTTCAGCGTAGTGTTAAATGCTTGTGGTTTCTGCTTGTAAAATACCTAGGCTTAGAATGCTGACATATATATTCCATTTATTAAAAAAAATAATAAAACCCCACCACCACCCCCACCCCCCCAAAAAAAAAACCCCACCCCAACAACCAAAAACAATTTACGGTCTTTTTAAAATCCAGCTAACTTATTAAATTTCACCTCACAGTCTTACAAATCTATATCTAACAAATATGATTATTGTAAACTAATTTTATTCAGTGTACATTTAACTACAATTTGTATAAATATCGCATGTTCATTTCCCGCGATCTGCATGCGTGCTCTCTACCGTTGGTACGAAATTAACAAAGACAAAGAAATAACCGAAACTGCAGTTAGGTATTCATTGCTGCAAACAACTATTGATTTTCTACAAATTTACACCCAAGATTTACTCCTTTGTAATCGTATTGTTTAATGTCCGCAACAATGTCTCTTGACACATGGGTGTCAGCTGACTCTGAAGCCTGACGTATTTGTGCCGAGAGCTTTCCTCAGTTCAGCCAACGAACGTTCTTCCTAACGTTCGCGAACTATTTGATTGGTGTTCGTCATGTTCAGTTGGTTTAATGTGAAGTGCACAAACCAGTCTAGCGAATGTTTTCTTTTCGCTCGGTCTGGCTGAACTCAGTCCGTTGGATAGCCTTCAAATTGACACGCATTGTCGGTCTGTTTTTATTACTTTGTTTCAAAGACTTTACAAAGTTAAAATAACACGTTACAGACTTTGATTTTATACATGTTGAATGCATGCCGTTAAAATTAATAACCATGATTATTAAAATAAGCAAACTTCATTAGGCCCATGCTGTATTCTGGATGACATCGTTTCTTGTTACTGGTCGTGAGATCGCTATTAGGCCTACGCTAATTGAATATTTGGTATTATTATTATGTTTGAGCTGTCGGATAGATTATGTAACAGTTTGTTGACATCAGAAGACAGAAAATGGTTTAGCCAAAATTTTAGCCACTTGCAAATTTTATTATCCATTTTTTGTAAAAAAAATAGCCAATGGCTAATTTGGCTACAGACGGCACGAGCCCTGCATTCATTGTCTAAATCTGAGACATATTGTGCCAAAAATAATCTTAGTCATCCTTTGATCTTATTTCAGAACCAAACCCACCGATAGATGAAGTGATACAGACAGGAATTATTCCCAGATTTGTTGAATTTTTACAGAAAGATGGAAGTTGGACTTTACAGGTTTGTGTTGACATCAGTCCTGTGTCAGTTTGTTGTTGCTATTTGAGGTGTATTACTCTAGACCAAGTCTCAACATATTTGACGTAACTGTTGCTGATTAAATAATTTGCTCTCAATCATTTACTAATACATAACACAAACACAGTCTCGTGTAGTTTTACTGTCAGTGTTTATTGTAATTTGCTTTGATGCAAGATATAAGTCGTGGGTTTTTTTTAGTTTGTTGTACATCTAAATATCTTGCAAGTGAGATACTGTGAATCTTCATATTTCTCAAGTGCATTTTTCTGTGATCTACATTGGACAATATGAAGGGATGAAAGAGGAGTCATATGAAGAAAATTATTGTTGATTAATGCTTAAATAAGAAAAATGTACTTGAAGATTGCAGCTCTAAATGTTCATTCATTTCTTTGTCATGTTGTTTAAGTAATGATCGGTTTTTGTCCTGTTCAGTTTGAAGCAGCATGGGCACTAACAAACATTGCATCAGGAACTTCACTCCAAACACGAGTAGTAATTGAAGCCAGCGCTGTACCCATCTTTATCAGACTGCTTAGTTCAGAAATAGAAGACGTCCAAGAACAGGTAACTCTGCGTTCTCATTCTGTTAGAATTGTCTGATTTCTCTCAATAACAAAAAATATATCTGTCATTTGTGTGGGCACTAGGAAATACCTGTACTACTTTCTATTATATATATATATGTTTATTTACAAGCTGTGGGCACTAGGAAACACCTGTACTACTTACTATTGTATATATATGTTTATTTACAGGCTGTGTGGACACTAGGAAACACCTGTACTACTTACTATTATATATATATGTTTATTTACAGGCTGTGAGGGCACTAGGAAATACCTGTACTACTTACTATTATATATATGTGTTTATTTACAGGCTGTGTGGGCACTAGGAAATATAGCAGGAGACAGTCCGGAGTGCAGAGATTATGTCCTGGGGGAAGAAATTCTTGTACCATTGTTACAGTAAGTATTCATATCTAACTTGCTTTGGTAACTGTCGTCTTAAAATCATTTTTATTCTTCAATTAATTTATTTAAAATATGTTTTACAGAACAAATGCATCATGTTTCATTTTCTATAGGATTATATTTTTATTAATAATTTACTTTTTTCTTAATGTTCTTTCAGATTACTTAGTAAAAGCACCAGTTTATCTATGACAAGAAACGCTGTGTGGTGTTTATCTAATTTGTGTCGAGGTAAAAATCCTCCACCAGATTTTGCAAAGGTATGAACTGAGGTTTTTCTTCTAACTTGAAGATGAGTTTTTGTGAAATATGTTTATATTGAAATAATCTATAAAAAAATTTAAAAATCTAAGCTGTTTTAGATGGATTGTCTCCTCTTTTTGGGGGGGTAGGGGTGGGAACGGGTGTGTACTTTTTTGCTTCTTGTTTGTGTGTGTAGAAAAGAGATGTATAGTATTTGGATTTCTCTTTTCATATATTTAGGCCTAAGGTGTAGTGAGGCACACATCAATTTAACCTTCAGACTATTGGGTTAATTTTTATACAAAAACCATGTTGAGTGGATACAAGTTTATAATTTTTACTCACATATTTTGACTTACATGTGTTATATTTACATAAAATAAAGTTCATATTTGAATTGGTATTATTTTTGTGGGTTTTTCAAATTTTTATGATATTTTAGATAGTTAATGTTGATTAAAACTAGGCAAAAATAGAAAAAGTCAAATTTACTTACGGGTATTTCTGGCCAGCTGTCCAGTATTTATGTCTATTATTCCCAATAACAGTGGTCTTCTGACCAGAATTTGTTTTTAAACGAACTACGATTCCAATCCCAATATTTGGTGATTTTTGTTGGTAAAACAGTCAAATTTATTATCAAATTAACTACCACAATCAGCTATTGATTTCTAAAAATGACTGACGTTGTGCCATTGTTGCCTAGTGAAAATACTTGCCAAAAACACTTTTTGCGCTTATAATACCCAGATATTTTCCATTGAAAAACGAAAATGTAAAGCTGCCATACTCTCAATCCGTGTGTTGTTTTCTAGGTGTATTTTAACATAGGATTAATTAATGTGTAATTTAGTTGCCACCAAGTTACTGTGTCCTTCTGGTGTTTGTAAGTGTATTTTAACATAGGATTAATTAATGTGTAATTTAGTTGCCACCAAGTTACTGTGTCCTGCTGGTGTTTGTAAGTATTTTAACAGGATTAATTAATGTGTAATTTAGTGGACACCAGGTTACTGTGTAGTTCTGGTGTTTGTAGGTGTGTCCCGCACTGCCGGTCCTCGCCCGCCTGCTGTTCCACACCGACAAGGACGTACTGGCCGACTCCTGCTGGGCTCTGTCCTACCTGTCGGACGGACCCAACGAGAAGATCCAGGCTGTCATCGACTCTGGGGTCTGCAGGAGGCTCGTCGAACTCCTCATGTTAGTTCTTGACTTAAATCAATGTGCTCTAGTGGTGTCGTTAAACAAAACTATAACTCCGGAGTCTGCAGGAAGCTTGTGGAACTCCCCATGTTAGTTCAAGACTTAAATCATTGTGCTCTAGTGGTGTCGTTAAACAAAACTAACTCTGGAGTCTGCAGGAAGCTTGTGGAACTCCTCATGTTAGTTCTAGACTTAAATCATTGTGCTCTAGTGGTATTGTTAAACAAAACTATAACTCTGGAGTCTGCAGGAAGCTTGTGGAACTCCTCATGTTAGTTGTAGACTTAAATCATTGTGCTCTAGTGGTGTCAGTAAACAAAACTCTAACTGGGGTCTGCAGGAAGCTTGTGGAACTCCTCATGTTAGTTGTAGACTTAAATCATTGTGTTCTAGTGGTGTCAGTAAACAAAACTCTAACTCTGGGGTCTGCAGGAGGCTTGTGGAACTCCTCATGTTAGTTGTAGACTTAAATCATTGTGCTCTAGTGGTGTCAGTAAACAAAACTCTAACTCAGGGGTCTGCAGGAGGCTTGTGGAACTCCTCATGTTAGTTGTAGACTTAAATCATTGTGCTCTAGTGGTGTCAGTAAACAAAACTAACTCTGGGGTCTGCAGGAGGCTTGTGGAACTCCTCATGTTAGTTGTAGACTTAAATCATTGTGTTCTAGTGGTGTCAGTAAACAAAACTCTAACTCTGAGGTCTGCAGGAGGCTTGTGGAACTCCTCATGTAGACTTATTTAGTATCTTTATTGTTTTAGTTCTTACAGTATATTAATTTTATATTAATAAATCAGTGTGCTTTAGTGGTGTCATTAACCTTTAGACTACTGGATTAATTTTTAACAAAAACCACGTTGAGTGGGTACAAGTTTATAATTTTTACTCACATATATTCACTTAAATGTTTCATTAATACATGAAATAAAGTTCATATATGAATCGGTAAGTATTATTTTCGTGTCTTTTTATTGTAATTTTTAATATTTTAGATCGGCTAATGGTGATTAAAATTAGGCAAAAAATCAAAAAAGTTGCATTTACTTATGGGCATTTGTGGCCAGCTGTCCAGTATTTATGTCCATTATTCCCGATAACAGTGGTTTTCTGACCAGAATTTTTTTTTAAACCCGAACTACGATTCATATTGCAATATTTGGTAATTTTCGTTGTTGGTAAAACTATCAAATTAATTATCAAATTAGCTGTTACAATCAGCTATCGATCCCTGAAACTTACCGCGACGTGCCGCCATTGTTGTCAAGCGAAAATACTTGCCGAAAACCACTTTTTGAACTCAAAATATCAAGGTATTTTCAATTGAAAAAATCAAAACAAAAACCACCATTTTGAAAAAAAATCTTTTTTCTTTTAATTATATTTCCGTTTCCGGTGAGTGTCGTGTGCAAAACGGCGGGAAATATGAATTGGGGAATGCACTGTATACAGTGTACAGTATATCGACTGACGTGACGTCGGGCGAGATGTCTCGCCTGCAGTAGTCAGAAGGTTAAACAGAACTAACTGGGGTAGGAGGCTCGTTGACCTCCTCATGTTGTAGACTTGTTTAGTATCTTTGTGTGTTGGGTCCTACAGTGTGTAGACATGTGCAATGAATGATCAACCCACTCCCCCCACAAATGAATCCTCGCAAAAGAAGTCTTCAAATAAACTGAAAGCAACTGTCATAATTTAACAATAATTAACACTTTTTTTATTTGATTTGATTAAATTGAGTTTAATGGTTTCTGGAGACAACTAAATGACTAAATATTGCAGTTGTTTGAGTATTTTGAGTTCTGTAAGCTAGAACCTGTTTTAACATGCTGTAATATGCTCGATGTACAGAACCTGCTGACATGTTTGTTTTTCCTTTTTGTCCAGGCATAATCATCAGAGTGTGGTGGCTGCGGCTCTCAGAGTGGTGGGAAATATCGTCACAGGTGATGATTGTCAAACACAGGTACAAATTCTTAACACTTCATACTTATTTTTTTCTTTGACGTTTTTTGTTTTGTTTTTGTTTCTAGCAGTAGATAAAACGAGTGATTATAAATTGTATGGTCGTAAAATAACTAGTCTACTATATTGTTCAGTATTCAAAGTGTTCTGTTTTATGTTTATTAGGTGTGTGTACCTGAGCTATTTCCTTGCCATTTATCTCAGACACACTAAACATTTTAGTATAATTTAGTGGTCCAACTAAAAGTCTTTATTTGTGAATGTAAAAGTATGTTTGTAAACTTTGACTTGATATTGACTTGGATGTAAACAAAACATCTAAAGTTAATTTATTAATCAGTATAAAGTTAAACATTTACAAATGTTTGATAGCTAATATTTTTTTTAACAGATCTATCAATTTGGTTTTTGACATGGTCAGTTGTCACTTGATAATTCCATGATGCATATTTTTTCCTCTTCATCTAATGAATAGAGTTATATGACTAAAAATGGTACCACTGGTATTTATACCTAACGATTGTAATGGAGTGGTGGGGTTTGATGAGGTCAGGTTGTGTATGTTTCAGTTTTTCTGTTATCAGGTTATTCTCAACTGTTCAGCGCTGCCATGTTTGTTACACCTACTAAGTAGCTCAAAAGAGTCCATACGGAAAGAGGCGTGCTGGACAATATCAAACATCACAGCGGGCAACCGAACACAGATACAGGTTAGTACGTGTCTGTAATGTCTGTATTGTATAATCAGTGACAGTCTAGTGTAGGCAAACATCACAGGGTAACAGAACACAGATACAGGTTAGTCCATGTCTGTAATGTCGGTATTGTATAATTAGTGACAGACCAGTGTAGGCAAACATTATCAAACATCACAGGGTAACAGAACACCGATACAGGTTAGTCCATGTCTGTAATGTCCATATTGTATAATTAGTGACAGATCAGTGTAGGCAAACATCATAGAGGGTAACAGAACACAGATACAGGTTAGTCCATGTCTATAATGTCCGTATTGTATAATCAGTGACAGACCAGTGTAGGCAAACATTATCAAACATCACAGGGTTACAGATACAGGTTAGTCCATGTCTGTAATGTCCGTATTGTATAATTAGTGACAGACCAGTGTAGGCAAACATTATCAAACAGAACACAGATACAGGTTAGTCCATGTCTGTAATGTCCGTATTGTATAATCAGTGACAGACCAGTGTAGGCAAACATTATCAAACATCACAGGGTAACAGAACACAGATACAGGTTAGTCCGTGTCTGTAATGTCCGTATTGTATAATTAGTGACAGACCAGTGTAGGCAAACATCATAGAGGGTAACAGAACACAGATACAGGTTAGTCCATGTCTGTAATGTCCGTATTGTATAATCAGTGACAGACCAGTGTAGGCAAACATCACAGGGTAACAGAACACAGATACAGGTTAGTCTGTATCTGTAATGTCCGTATTGTATAATTAGTGACAGACCAGTGTAGGCAAATATCACAGGGTAAAAGAACACAGATACAGGTTAGTCCGTATTTGTAATGTCCGTATTGTATAATCAGTGACAGACCAGTGTTGGCAAATATCACAGGGTAACAGAACACAGATACAGGTTAGTCCATGTCTGTAATGTCAGTATTGTATAATTAGTGACAGACCAGTGTAGGCAAACATTATCAAACATCACAGGGTAACAGAACACCGATACAGGTTAGTCCATGTCAGTAATGTCCATATTGTATAATTAGTGACAGATCAGTGTAGGCAAACATCATGGAGGGTAACAGAACACAGATACAGGTTAGTCCATGTCTATAATGTCCGTATTGTATAATCAGTGACAGACCAGTGTAGGCAAACATCACAGGGTAACAGATACAGGTTAGTCCATGTCTGTAATGTCCGTATTGTATAATTAGTGACAGACCAGTGTAGGCAAACATCACAGGGTAACAGAACATAGATACAGGTTAGTCCGTGTCTGTAATGTCTGTATATTAGTGACAGACATGTGTAAGCAAATCATAAAAATTACATCATAGGGTAAAAGAACACAGATACAGGTTAGTCTGTGTCTGTAATGTCGGTATTGTATAATTAGTGACAGACCAGTGTAGGCAAACATTATCAAACATCACAGGGTAACAGAACACAGATACAGGTTAGTCCATGTCTGTAATGTCCATATTGTATAATCAGTGACAGACCAGTGTAGGCAAACATTATCAAACATCACAGGGTAACAGAACACAGATACAGGTTAGTCTGTGTCTGTAATGTCCATATTGTATAATTAGTGACAGACCAGTGCAGGCAAACATCACAGAGGGTAACAGAACACAGATACAGGTTAGTCTGTGTCTGTAATGTCCATATTGTATAATCAGTGACAGACCAGTGTAGGCAAACATGATCAAACATCACAGGGTAACAGAACACAGATACAGGTTAGTCTGTGTCTGTAATGTCCATATTGTATAATTAGCGACAGACCAGTGCAGGCAAACATCACAGAGGGTAACAGAACACAGATACAGGTTAATCCGTGTCTGTAATGTCTGTATATTAGTGACAGACATGTGTAGGCAAATCATAAAAATTTGCATTGGTTAAAAAAAAATATATATAGAGGCTATTCATGGGTTTTTTCGAATACGATTTTTATGTCAACTCGTGATGTGTGAAAACCATATTTTCACGAATTGCGAAGCAATGAGTGAAAATATGGTTTTCACACATCACGAGTTGACATAAAAATCGTATTCGGAAAAACACCATGAAATGGTCTATTTATTATATACATATTTCCTAATTTTTGACAATATCTTTCGCTCTTTGGTAATATCTTTCACTTATCCTATCGAAAACACGTAACGTCATGATATATACTCTTCAAAAAAAGAAACGCAAAAGGGTACAAATGGGTTATAACACCGATTTTATGTTTCCTACCGGTTCATGCTTTGTGAATATAAGGTCATTGCATGTCCCAAACACATTCCCACGGTTACATTCGATAAAACGCAGCTACTGTACAATAAAGTTCCAAAATGTGAATATTCGCAAAAACGCAGCCACGTGCAAACCATGTCACCACTGCACGTGCGTTGTCTGCACGTGCAACATGAACACCGACAGTATAAAAGTGCAGGGTGTTCGCTTGCCTGGCCTCTGTATCTGGCCGACAGTTGACAATCCAGGACATGCCACGTCTCGGTGAACCGCAGAGAAACAATGCCATCGGCCGACTAGACGCAGGCGAATCCAGAACGGCCGTTGCCAGGGCATTCCATGTGTCCCCAAGCACCATCTCCAGACTGGGGGACCGTTACCAGCAACATGGATCAACACGTGACCTCCCTAGATCCGGTCGACCACGGGTCACTACCCCCGGGCAGGACCGCTACATCCGGGTACACCACCTTCGGGAACGATTGACTACTGCCACCTCCACAGCCGCAGCAATACCAGGTTTGCGCAGGATATCCGACCAGACCGTACGGAACCGCCTACGTGAGGTAGGAATTCGTGCCAGACGTCCAGTTCGAGGTGTCATCTTAACACCACAACACCGTCGACTCCGACTGCAGTGGTGCCAGATTCATCGACAATGGCCTCAACTGCGATGGAGACAGGTGTGGTTCAGTGACGAGTCCCGATTTCTGCTCCGACGTCATGATGGAAGATGTCGCGTGTATAGGCGTCGTGGTGAACGTTATGCGGCAAACTGCGTGCAGGAAGTGGACAGATTCGGCGGGGGTAGTGTCATGGTGTGGGCAGCCATCTCACACACTGGCAGAACTGACCTGGTCCACGTGCAGGGCAACCTGAATGCACAGGGCTACATTGACCAGATCCTCCGGCCACACATCGTTCCAGTTATGGCCAACGCCAACGCAGTGTTCCAACATGACAACGCCAGGCCTCACACAGCACGTCTCACAACGGCTTTCCTACAGAACAACAACATTAATGTCCTTCCTTGGCCATCGATATCACCGGATTTGAACCCAATTGAGCATCTATGGGACGAGTTGGACCGACGCCTCTGACAGCGACAACCACAGCCCCAGACCCTGCCCGAGCTGGCAGCAGCCTTGCAGGCCGAGTGGGCCACCATCCCCCGGGACGTCATCCGTACTCTGGTTGCTTCAATGGGCAGGCGGTGCCAGGCAGTTGTCAACACACGCGGAGGCCACACCTGGTATTGACTCCAGATGACCTTGACCTTGGTGGTGTGTCCTATCACTTACTCACAATGGACTAGAGTGAATTGTGAACAATCCTGCAACATTTGGTAATTATCGGACTCACCATTCAATAATTAAATCAATTCTCCAAATGTTACGACAATGTGGTTTTGCGTTTCTTCTTTTGAAGAGTATATTTCTTCCTATGGAACTTTGCCAGAAAATTTACTTTACCATAGACTTTTCAAAAGAAATTTGATTAAAATTTATCTTTATTAACATTTATTTAACAATACTGCGGTGCAAACATACCTGACAAAGTGATCCTCTAAAAACTCCCAACAAAAACAAAACGAGTTGAACACTGTTAAATTCTTACACTTAAACTCGATGACACTACATTGTGTCATCATTATTTAGCTTCGTATTCAATTTGTTTTATATATTTTATCATAATTGCACTTCGTATCCGGTTTTTATAGGTACAGTTGTTTAAATTACATTGCATTGGTAATCATCAAATTTAAATACGAAGACAAAGGGAGATAATTTAATCTTTTACAAAAAAGTAAATACGACTTCTATATTTTCACTGTAGCTAAAATACAGTGAACATATTACTTTTCACCGGATATGACTTTTATGGTTTCCGTAGATCTATATATTTCATTGCTATGTATATAATAAATATATATATATATATTGTTTTTCTTTTCAGGGTGTTATATTTATTATTTATAAACACTAGTCTAACTATAATATTGTCAGTCCTTTCAGGATTTTATATTTATTATTTATAAACACTAGTCTTAACTATAATATTGTCAGGCTATTCAGGATGTTATATTTATTATTTATAACACTAGTCTAACTATAATATTGTCAGGCTATTCAGGTTGTTATATTTATTATTTATAAACACTAGTCTTAACTATAATATTGTCAGTCCTTTCAGGGTGTTATATTTATTATTTATAAACACTGGTTTAACTATAATGTCAGGCTATTCAGGATGCTCAGTCTAATTATATTGTCAGTATGTTCAATGTGTTGTGTTTGTTATTTCAGAATGTCATAGATGCTAATATATTCCCTGTGCTAATCAGTATTCTTGGCAAGGCCGAGTTCAAGACACGGAAGGAAGCGGCGTGGGCTATTACAAATGCTACATCGGGTGGTTCACCAGAACAAATCCGGTTAGTCTGCATTTCCATTCCGTCTTTCTCCTTATTATTCTCATTCAGTGTTTTCAATTTGCACTATACTAATATCTTTATGCATGCATTTAAATTTAAAGTCTCCTACATTCAAAACTAGTGTATACACTTAAAATAAGAGAACATATTAACTTCAGTTTACAGCCATTACCAATGTATGGAATATTTTTTCTAATAAATTGTGCAGATCAAAATTATGTAAGTTACTTGAAGTGATCGAGTACAATGGTAACAGATTGTGTAAGAATTAGGGTGTCTGCTCACTAATCACTGGGTTTGCCTGTGACTAGTTATGATACATTCTCATATGTCTGGTGCTAGTTTGGTACATTCTGCTACTGCTATTCTGTAATGACTGGTTTGGTTGTTAGGTTCCTGGTGGAGCAGGGCTGTATATCTCCACTGTGTGACTTGCTGACGGTGATGGACAGTAAAATCGTCCATGTTGCCCTCAATGGCTTGGAGAACATTCTACGTCTGGGTGAGCAGGATGCCAAACACAGCAACAACATGAATCCCTATGCTGTTCTCATCGAGGAGTGCTATGGTGAGAACTTAATAAAAATAAAACACATTAAATATTTTGGTTCACCAAGGCGTGATTTTTCATCAGTGGTTCAAATATGTTAGGTTTAATCCTCGAAGAAAAAATCAGTTTACCATGACTAATGATTGGCAGAAAAGATTGCAAAACCATTCAGTTCAAATAGATTGAATGGTGATTTAAACAAAATTGTAAATGTGAAATGCCAAGTTCAGTTGATTCTCTCTCGAGCCATAGTTATTCATGTGTCTTGGTTAAATTAACAGCAAAAATTACTGATCCATCAATACATATTTCATTATTAGCTTTTGAATTAAACTAATATTAAAATGTGAATTATAAATTATGTTTAAATTGTGCTTTCTTTTATCAATAATGATTTGATTTAAATAAATGTTGTTGTGTTTGTCATTGTTATTTCATTGTTACTACCATTAATGTTTTTCAGGTCTAGATAAAATAGAGTTTTTACAAAGTCACGAAAACCGTGAGATTTATCAGAAAGCGTTTGACATTATTGAGAAATATTTTGGAACCGAGGAAGAGGACAAAGTGATTGCTCCACAGATGGATGAGAATTCTCAGCAGTTTCAGTTTGGTGTTCAGCAGCAGAACAATCCTGTTGGTGGATTCCAGTTCTAGGTGTTTGACACTGTCGTGGTAGCATGACGTGTGACCATCGCGTCCACACGCTACTAGTCCTCTCGTCCATTGGGATCACTCGCGGAACACATGCAAGTCACACCCTCGACAGCCGTCGTCATGCCCGTCCCCATGCCCAAATTCTGGTCTGTCCTTTTGAAGGGTGAAGTCTGTGTTCCAGGGTGATCGTTCTCCCCATTGTCTTTCGCGGATCCCGCAGTACGGCAGAGAAACGCTGTCTGTCCCAACAAAACTCGTCTGGAAGATGAACCAGTGTGCTGAGCACTTATTTATATTGCTAATGCTTCCTAGACTTCATGTGACTGAGAATCTTTACAGATTGTTTTCCAATGCGTCAGACTTGTGTCCCCAAACCCTGTGATGATTTCGACTATCTCGCTGAATAGTGTTGAAAGTTGTTTTAAAAGTTTCCACACCGATTGTTCCTTACTGCTTTTAAAACATTTTCAAGAGAAGATCTGTCAGTGTCTTGCAACAGAATATTGTTAAAATATGTAAAAATACAAACATATCCCATGACAATTTGAAAAAATATTTCTGCCATTTTTAATGTAAAATGTATCCCAGCTGCAGTTGTTTCCCTTATGTACATGGAGTTGTACACCTTGTGAACCTGTTCAGTTACTTGTTTGCGTAGAAATATATTTTTGTTTTTAATGTAAAGTAATTGTAAATTTTTTGCATTGTTAAGAATAACTAAGTAGTGTCAGTGTTTTATTTCAAGGACAGTGCAGATATATGTCCCTATTGACTGGAAATCAATTTTCATTAACAATCTCAAGTTTGATCATGTGACTTTGAACTTGTGATATTCCTGTGGTGCATACCATTGTGCAAGACTGAACATCAATAGATTACTATGAATTGTATTGTAGGATAATTGAAAATAATAATGCTTGAGGATAAAAAGGAACTATACAACTATTAGTGATAAGAATTGTTAAAATATATAGGAAAAGTTGTAGAAAAATTTGGCTTTGATGAATGTTTGCCACAGAAGCAGTTAAATCCAGTGAATAAAGATATTCTTTAAATGTACTAAATTCTGACAATGTTTATCAAGCAAGAATGTTACTATCAACATTTAAAGATTTGATTGTTCTAAGTTTCTCAATAAGGTACTGAGTGTGGCAAACATTGAATTAGGTTTATCATGCTAGGCTGTTGTTTACAGTTGCAACCCTGACAGTTCAGCAGTTTTCATTTGCCAGTATTACAAAATAAATAATCAAGTAAGAAAATTGACAGAAAATTTAAAGTTCCACAGCAAAATAAATGCCAGCAATCTGCACAGAACAACCTATTGCTGTGGTTAATTGACAGGGTTGCATTTGTCCGATGTTTGTTTATTGCAGTTCCTGTTTGGAGCTGTTTAAAAAGTCTTTATTGTGACAGAATTGAAATAACTGGATTGATTTACTTAATATTATAATTATATTATTGAAAGTTATTCCTGAGAATGCAGCCTCCTAGAACCTAAAACGAGTATTGACAGAGAGCGGAAGTATTACATAGATTACAGCCATATTGTGGTGATTCTACAATATTCAAATAGAGGAGACATTTTGTAAACTAAACATTCACTTTATCTGAATGAGATTTTCTAATTTAAAATGTTTATTATCTATTGTAAAGGCCATCATATGATAAATTGGTTATATCCATTTTAACAAACTACCAAAATACTTATTTACAAAATACAAAAGTAATAGTATTATGCTAGTATATAAATAGTAATTATTTCTGGCTATATTGATAATGACAGCAGATGCGAGCATTAGTTTGTACATCTGTTCTGAATAGTTTTCAGTGGATAGTTTCCATTCTTCCTCTGTTTATTAGTATGTGGTTCAGTGCCACACCCTTTTGCTGAATTTACTGCATGGATTGATGTGAATCCCGCCCAGTAAAGTGATTCATGAGGTCATGGCTACTGTGACTGAGGTTGAAGTCTCATTTGTACGAGTCTAAAGGCTCCTATAGTTTAAATCTGTAGGCTCCTATAATGTGAGTATGTAGACTTCTATGGGCTCCTAGAGTTTGAGTCTGTAGTCCTGTCATGTGAGTCCACAGTCTATAATTATGTAAGTCTTTGTCTCTTGTTTTTGAGATGTTCAAGTCTTCCATTATGGGAGGCAGCTGTCTCCTCTCATTTGAGTCTATAGACAAGTCTGTAGGTGAGTCTAGTCTGTAATCTGCATTTTGCAAGTCTTATAGTGTTATAAATCAGTGTATGTGCTCATCACACAAGGTTGCTGTATACGGTTTCCTGAGGCTGCATTCCCAGGATTGTGTATCATTGTTGTGCTGTAGAATTAACAGTAGGAACTATTTGGGGAATTTGGTATTTGATTTGTATTGTGTATCTAGGTGAAAACTTCGCTATTCTATAATGCATTGCACTGGGATGTTCTCTGTGATGTTCAAGTAAGAATTATTTATTCTGCAGTCGGTCATAATCATCTTTCACAAATATATTTAAACTGAGCTGTCCAAAGATCATCTTTTTGAGAAAATCAGTTTAAAACCAAATATTGGGATTGTTTTCTTTCATTTATACTCCTATAATCTGGTGTGCTTCACTAGTCAAAGCCTTGCAAATTCTCTTTTAGAATGAAAACAAGAGCTGCAAGAGCTGTATAATTAGCTTATACCTAGGATGTATTTTAATTCCAGTTGTTTGATAATGACTTTGTTTTCAAGGTTGGGTAGATGGCTTATATGGCTTCAAGTGGACAATATAAGACATACATAATTCTTGTTTTGTATTAATTAAATTGATTCATGACAGAGATCAACTATAATTGATAACCTTGTAATATTTTGTCTTAAACTAAAGCTTAAATACGAGTACAAAGCAAAACACAGGGTGGAATTTACAAGCTTGTTTTTGTGTTAAACACGTGATTACATACATTTACAATGCTTAAAACCTGGGTTTAAGAAAAAGGGTTTGTAAATTCTGCCCATGCTGTCTTGTATAGTGTAGTTTTATATTTCTCTTGAAAATGACAGTTGATTAAACCAGTGGTAATGTATTAGTGGAAGAGTGGGAGTGAGAAGTTTTAACTTTATCTTACAAGAGTGACGTCCTTTATTATTTTCACAAACCATGTGCACCAAGAATACAAATACATGCTGTATTCATCAAGAATTGATAATTGTAGACAAACTTCACATGTAGTAACATTACAAATGGCTATTAATATCATTTTGATGCTAAATAAAAACTTCATTGGTAGTTATTATTCTATGAGATATTCAAGGCTTAAATCTTGGAATTTAGTTTAAAATATTTTGAAACTGTTAATTTAATTGTCAAGATTGGGGGGGATGGGGTGTCTTTTTTCTAAATTTCTGTTACAGGATGTACATGAAATATTGCAGCACATCTTGCTTTGAAGTGATAAAGTGATTTATTCAACATTGACGCAGATAATGGTGAACATAATAAAGGATGTTACAGTCTTGGATTATGTAGTAAGTGCAAACATGCATACACACATGCAGATTAAACAACAGATATATATAGATACATATATATATATATATACATTCACTCAAACAAGTGGGTTGGGTGGGGTTGGTGTTCCAAGGGAATAATGCTACAATTGGTCGTAGTGTTTGTAAAGATTACTGAAATAATTTTTGGTTTTCTGTTAGGGGGATTGTTGGTATCTACATTTCACATGTTGCTTACTAAATTTTGAAATCTAAAACTTGCTGTTAGATGTTAAAAGTGTATTTGTTGTTAATCTGAATACATAAGCGTGTATGTGATGTTGTGTATGGCAGCTTATGTAAGTTCTAAATTTGTGTCTGTATTAACAAATGGTGTGAGAAATATAACTGGGTTTGGCTGTGCATGGTACACAGCATGAAATAAGGACGTAGTAGCAGTGTGTGCACATGTGATGCAAATAGCTAAATGTAACAGAGGTGAGAAAACAGTGTGGGAAGTAGGGACGTGTAACATTAACGGTAGGTGCCTGGAAGAAAGTTGTACTTCTGTCAGCAAGAAAGGATGGGTAGGTGGTGGCTGCAAGTTAACGTAACATCACAATTAGGTGGATGTTGAGAAGGATGTAGTGATAATGATTGGCAACTCATTCAAGTTGTAAATGTAACTTTAATGTTTTATGTTTTGAATGAGATGTGATGGTGATGATGGGAGACTCATACAAGTTGTGAATGTAACGTCAACATCAGGTGGATGTCAAGAAGGAAGTAGTTGTGTATGATGGGTAACTTGTACAAGTCGTGAATGTAACGTCAACATCAGGTGGATGTCAAGAAGGAAGTAGGTGTGTATGATGGGTAACTTGTACAAGTCGTGAATGTAACGTCAACATCAGGTGGATGTCAAGAAGGAAGTAGTTGTGTATGATGGGTAACTTGTACGAGTCGTGAATGTAACGTCAACATCAGGTGGATGTCAAGAAGGAAGTAGTTGTGTATGATTGGTAACTTGTACGAGTCGTGAATGTAACGTCAACATCAGGTGGATGTCAAGAAGGAAGTAGGTGTGTATGATGGGTAACTTGTACGAGTCGTGAATGTAACGTCAACATCAGGTGGATGTCAAGAAGGAAGTAGGTGTGTATGATGGGTAACTTGTACAAGTCGTGAATGTACGAGTGATGTAGTTTGGGAGGTATCATTGAAAATGGTGGAATGCGTAAATGTGATGCAAGTAGCCACATATATTTGTGAAGTGGTGCAAGTAGCAAATACAGTGGTGAACTGGGACCAAGCAAGTTGTGAGTGTAAGCAGCTGTATGTGAAGACTGAGCTAGAAAGAGAGGTGTGCTTGGTGAATGTGTGGTGCAAGTAGCTGAATGTAGCAGTGGGGTGTTAACTGTATGACAGTTATGTTAATCTACCGGTAATGTGTGTGTGCATGTGTGTGTGCATGTTGCATGTTAAAGTGTGGCTAGATGGTGTGATAGCATTAAGATGCAACTGGTGTATCAGCAGGGTACATGGGACCATGTAGGGTGTGGATGTAGCAGGTCGTATGTGACCGCATGTCAGGTGTGGGTTATGGAAGTATGAGTGCAGTTACTGAATGTGATTGTATGTCATTGCGTCACATACAGGTATTTATGTATGAATGTATTGCTTAGCTGGCTACATAGAGTAGAGTGGAGTCCAGTACACAATATAATTGCTTCGTATGAGAATAGTCAATTGCATAGCAACCAATGAAATCATAATGTTGTCTTGTCACCATCGGCTATTGTACGGAGCATCATATCATGCAAAGTTGCCTGTAAGGTAACTGACAGGTTTGTGATGGTGAGGAAGAGAGTTCGTGCGAGACGAAGGTCACAATGAGTTAGGTGCTAAAAGGGGTGGGCTACGATTATATGTAACATGTGGTGACATGTGAAATGTGGTAGCATATTGCTTCTCAATGTGTACTCGTTTTGGTTTTCTTTAAAAGAAATTTAGACATGGGCAGGCAGCCCTCTTTTTTTTCTGTTTTAATAGCAAATAAATTGTGAGCAAAACAAACTTTTAGTTTGCTCAAAGATGAAAGTGCCAAGTATTGACCAATGTTGAAGATTTGAAATGGGTATGCTGGGCAAACAGGCTCTGTAAGATGTAAATGTTTTATCAAGTGCCTGTGCCTGCAGAAGTTCTGGGGTGGGGTATGGGTTGAATGGGTTTGGGGGGTGGGGTGTTCATGCAAGACACATGTACATAGTATAAACCCAGGCATTTTGTATGTACAAAAAATATATATACATGAAACATAATGCCAAAACTTTTTTCACAAACAGTGACGCACAGGTAAACGACATCTTGATGTATGTTCTTTAACTTGTGTAGAAAATAAACAACTTGCCATTCACACGTTTTGTGGTTTGTTAATGAATGTTTTGTGTTGACTCTGTTAATATACAGTTTAGTTAAACATTGTCAAATTTGTTAAAACTTTTATACAGTTCTTACAGGAATGTCTTTGTTTTTACATTTTAATTTGGTATTATAAAAACCTTTACAAAACCTGTTGGTTAACCAATCCATTGGCCAGTACCAAGTGGGTTGTTACTGGGCTGGTATGTATTCTTCCATAAATGTACAATTTGGGAGGAGAAAATTAAAATGGTAGAAAACATGTATTTCATGTAAATGAAAGTGTAAGATTGAATTAAAGTGACACTCTAGTTTTTAAACACTGGCATATTTGTCATAGGGCTGGGATGTTTAGTGGTGAATGATGTTATTTTGTCGGTAGTCTCCGTATTACCAGAGGGCTGGGATGTTTAGTGGTGAATGATGTTATTTTGTCGGTAATCTCCGTATTACCGGAGGGCTGGGATGTTTAGTGGCAAGTGATGTCATTCCGTAGGTAATCTCCGTATTACCGGAGGGCTGGGATGTTTAGTGGGTGAGTGATGTAATTTCTTTGGTAATCTCCGTATTACTGGAGGGTTGGGATGTTTGGTGGTGAATGGCGTTACCTGAGGGCTGGGATGTTTAGTGGTGAATGACGCCATTCCATCGCTAATCTCCGTGTTACCGGAGGGCTGGGATGTTTAGTGGTGAATGACGCCATTCCGTCGGTAATCTCCGTGTTACCGGAGGGCTGGGATATTTAGTGGTGAATGACGCCATTCCGTCGGTAATCTCCATGTTACCGGACGGCTGGGATGTTTAGTGGTGAATGACGTCATTTCGTAGGTAATCTCCGTGTTACCGGAGGGCTGGGATGTTTAGTGGTGAATGATGTCATCAGTCGGTACTCTCCATGTTACCGGAGGGCTGGGATGTTTAGTGGTAGTCCCCACTTATAAATTAGATGGGTCACAGGATTGATAATCTTCAATGGACTTGTTTTGCCCAATCCAACCAGTACACCCATGACTGATACATCAAAGGTCATGGGATGTACCATCCTGCTAATGGTAAAGACCATATAAAAGACAACGGTGTAATCTGGCTCAGATCTAGAGCACTCGCCTGAGATGCCTGCATGCAAGGTATGTGCTGTTCTTTCTGTGGGAAAGTGCATCTAAAAGATCCTTTGATACTAATGGAAAAAGTAGTGGGTTTCATCCAAAGACTATGTAACAAGTACTAAATGTTTCACATCCATCACATCTAGTTGTGTCATTTAACTAACAAACTTAAATGGAAGATCTTTGCTGGTCTTTTGTAGGAGTAGCCTATGTGGTGGCAGCAGGTTTCCTTTCTTTACCATGTGTCAAATTGTTTTTAATAGCCAAGGTGTTGTTAAAACAAAGGTGCATTTCCTGGATAAAGCATTGTCCTGCAAGAGCCTTGAAATCTGTCAAATCATTACAAAACTAAGCCAAAATGATCCGAGTGCTTGCAGAAAGTTCTGGGCCATTAAAATGGCTCTTTCAAATAAAAATGACTTTAGTGCTTGCAAGAAAGGTTTGAGCCATTCAAATAGCTCTTTTAAATAAAAATAACGAGTGCTTGTAAGAAAGGTTTGAGCTATTCAAATGGCTCTTTTAAATAAAAACAAACTAACGAAACAAACAGAAGACAAATTTATTTCATGTCAGAGACATAGTTTCAGAATATATAATATAATATGGGTACAATCATTTCCCACAAAATACATTAACCAAATTGGTCTAGGCATCAAACTGAAAAAGACAAAGCATGCACTCTGGAACAACTACAAATTATTACAGGAAATAACCTCGAGATGGTCTGTGTCGGTGTCACACCTGTCGGCCTAGCAGATGAAAAACAAAATTAAAAAATACTACAAAGTTATTTAAAAAATAATACTGAACATAATTTTAATTACTGATGGGTCATGTGAAATTATTTACAAAATGAATTACAAGTTTTTAGTTTTACTGGATATAACATACTCCCTTTCCCCTCCGGGCATAGTAAATAAAAATATGTATCCTAACCAGTGTGGGAGTATTCATTACATTTTTAAGGCCCATCAGTTATAAATAAAAACAGAATAAAGAAATACACAATCAATAAAGGGTATAGCACATGGAACTTGTAGAGGTTTTATAAAAAAAACATATACACACAACTTATCAAGTAATCTGAAATCAGTTCTAACAGCTGTCATGTTTTTCCATAAGAGTTAGTTGCCACTGTGGTTTGTTTCTCAGTCTGTCTTACCATGCAATTACATGCTTTGGTTCTGCTGTCCAATAAAGAAGTGAGACGTAGATTGAAACATTCAGCATCATTCACAAATATGTTAGTGTATGGCTGAAATGAATGTTTGAATATTTCATAAGAATATTTCCAAGTAGTCGAACTGTTAATTGCTATTTAGAGTATTAACTTGAAAATGCTGCAGTTGGTTCATTCAAGATGGATGCCCTATAAAATTAGCTATTCATATACATATTAATTACTGGTTTAGTGTTCCCAACAAAAGCATCACAACACTTAACCAGTAATTAATATGTATATGAATAGCTAATTTTCACATCTAATTTTATAGGGCATCCATCTTGAATGAACCAACTGCAGCATTTTCAAGTTAATACTCTAAATAGCAATTAACAGTTCGACTACTTGGAAAGCATCACAACACTTGAGTAGTGTAATTAAAATATTTCAAACATCAAAAATTTATGTTTTATTGGCGAAGGGTGGTAGTATGATTTCAAATACATGAGGTTTTTTTTTTTTTAAATCATAGAATCATAACCATAGCCTCTAGGCATAGTAACTATTTCAGCCAAGATTTAAAACATTTTTTTATTTTATTAACAATATGAGAACTACAAAAGGTCAGTGATCAAAATACTTTTATTCTGTACTGAAAATACATAATATAATAATCATTAGAAGTCATTAGCCTAATTTTTGATCAAACAAAAAACATTAATATGTTTATAAACATTTAAGTTACTTGGTAGAAATGGATACAGGTACAAAGTATAGTGCACTTAGTGATTTTAACATTGATCAGTTATTATAACAAATAATGAAATGTTAAAGCTGTCTAATCTCAGAGAGAGATACCCTATGTAATGAATGCTCTTCAACCAGTCAAGAGGTTTTGTCTGTTTTCATTTAATAAAAGATTCCATTAACTCACAATTCAAAACTTTAAAAGCCAACAGTTCAGCAGCAACAAATGAGCAACAGGCAATACAAACAAAAGCATAAGAAAACATGTAAACTCATTTTAACATAAAACCCCACCCTAACTCTAAAATCTAATCAAATAATATGTGGGACAATCCTGAACACTTCAACTCATCACAGATGTAAGCATTTATTCAATTCAAGATAAATATATATTTTTTAATTTGTAAGTGATTGTAGACAGAAATAAATTACACATAATATTTCACGCAACAAAGTACATTTTAGACAGGAACACTATACAGTGTTGTAAGAGAACCCGTAACTAGTCACTTGTGTGACAGAAGTTAAATTCATCTTTGACACTAGTTCGTTAACATCTGTCTTCAGGACAGACAGGCAAGTTGCATGGTCAGGACAGCATGCTTGAACCATGATTAGCGATAAGTATGGAAATATTTTATCAACATTGATACAGTTTGTTAAAATATTTATCTTTTTGGGGATTAATTAAAAATAATTCAACTACATGCACTGATTTTTTTTGATTTTTTTTTAAATTAAGCAAATATAAATGAGATGGGTGTTATCTTCTTCAACAAAAGGTTTTGGAAAATACACTCCATACTCGTACAGGTCTCCAGCTTGTGGATTTGTAAAACATTGATGACAGCTGTGACATGGACAAATATAAAATGGGTTTTCCAAGCAGATCATTATAATTTAATAGCCAACACTTTTGTGTACACTGCATATAAAGCAAACATGTTACCTACATTGTTCACAGCACCTATATGTTGAAGTCCCAATAGCAATATAGATATTTTTTTATGATTTGAAAAGTTTGAACACGGTGTTTTTGTGTTTGTTGTTGGTTTTCGCTGTTGTTTTTGAAGTATTGAAGGTTACACCTGTTGAGATGATATATAGAGAATAATACATGAGTGGCCATTAGATACCATTTACCTTACAATGAGTTGTTTTAAAATGTATCTAATGAGCGAAAGCAAGTTGTATATGTTTTTTAAACAATGAGTTGTAAGATAAATGGTATCCATGAATGTATTATTCTATTTCATAAATCTCCTCAAAACCAAGGTTTTAAGCAAATTTTAATATCTTTTTTGACTTAATGTTATTTACAGCCATTGCGTTTATGGTTAACTTACACATCACAGACAAATGATTGTCAGGTTAACTATTCGTCACAGTGTAATCGATTTCGATTGTGATGTTT
The DNA here is from genome assembly GCF_016097555.1 of Gigantopelta aegis. Taxonomy (NCBI): domain Eukaryota; kingdom Metazoa; phylum Mollusca; class Gastropoda; order Neomphalida; family Peltospiridae; genus Gigantopelta; species Gigantopelta aegis. The sequence goes on from NC_054702.1 coordinate 113,375,049, forward strand.
TTTCATTGGATGTATGGCATTGGTGACCTGGTCATCACCTAGGAGCAGCCAGTCATATGTCTTGAAACAAACGTATAGGTGTTATCAAAAATAATGAATGATATTCTCACCAACAAGTGTGTAAGAAAATGCAATATCTGGACTCAAAATGTCAGGCATTTTAATAACTGATAAAAGGATATTATGAAATGATTAGTAACTAAATCAGAACGAAGATGAACAGACATGTCAAATGGTTAGTTTAAACAATCATGCAAGAAATTGGTACATGTTTAATTATTTTTTAAATTACAGCCACTTTTAAAAGGTGTATGAATTGTGTTCATAAGTGATGTGTATGTGTGTATGAGTGGTGTACATGTTTTTCTGAAAGCATGCACGAAATAGTAACAAAACAAAGAACATTTCGAACGAAAGAATACAGTTATGATACCAGTATATCATGGAGTCAAACTGTGGAGTGTCAATCCATGTGGCTTAATTCACCAGGGATAAATCTGTCTAGCAGATGGAAAAAACATTTGTTGACCCTGCTCAGAATGTAAATAAACAAGATGAGTCTTGGAGTAATACGTATTAGTTTTGTTTAAAACTTTGAATCCACAAAAATTTCTTTTTGTTCCCAAAAAGAAAAAATTAAAAAATACTTAGGTGCAACAAGGAAACAAATCAGGACAAACTATACCAAATTCATAAAATACTAAATTTTTAAATAAGCAGTGTATTTTATTGTAATTTGGCAAAATATATATTTTACTAAAAAATCTGTAGGTTTCTGGTTTTTTCAAGTGTAATAGATAATTTGGTGAAATTTTCCTACTCTCCTAGAGTAAGTCACACAACAATAGAGATTTATTGAAGTGAGTGATATTATGTGTACAGAATGTCCCCTCATGATACTTCAGAATAAACACTTTTTGTCTCACGTGATTCATAGAAAAGAGGAGACAGTTTGCACTAAAGCATGGACTTGAAAGAAATATTTCTTGGACTGGACACCAAATCACTATAATTTTTAAATGTTTAGTATTTTTAGGAATCATGTATTAATAAATCTTTCAAAGTCCTTGAATATTTTATTTGATGCAAGACAAAAGTACTTGGGAGAATTCTAGCTTAATCCTTAATGTCATGAATCCTGTCAACAAAATTACAAGTATTTGTTGAATAAACCATGGCCATCTCCTTCTTTACCAACTTTTCCCTGGCAAAAAGTATCAATGGACTCAGCAAGGGGGATCAGGACTATATTATCTTTGTTGACTTATATCCAAGTTTGTCAAACATGACCAGGCTCTCTAGTCCAGATTTGAGAGCTAGATTTGCAAGATCTAAAGTCTCACTGACATTTGTCCAAATTTTAACAGTACAGCATCAGTTCAGTTCTCAAAAGATTAGGACCTTCACTTTATCACAACTAGTCCAAGTTATCATTAATAAAATGGACTGGCGAAAAAAAAATTAACTTGAGAAGTCAACTGTCTAAATATGTCATGATAATGGTGAAGATCCAAAGATGCGACTAGTAGCCTTCTTTGTCATTCAGATGGACAACTGACTTTCTCTTGCTTGATTTTTGATGAGCAATTAACTGAATGTTCCAACAGCTTTTAAATTCCCCCCCCCCCCCCCCCAAGCCAATGAAAAAATGGAAAGATGGGCCATGAATAAGAATGTGTGAAAGTCAAGGTCATACATAGTACATAGATAAACGTCAAGGTCACACAATACTGCCAGATTCAACAGAACAGGTATGCAGGATTTAATCTCAATAACAGTACATCAGAAATGGATTCAGTTGCAGATCTATTGAAAGAAACCAACCAAACATTATATGGAGCAGAAGGGTTGAATGCTAGATACTAATGTTTTAAATATTTTGAACTTAATAATGGAGATTAAATAATACTGTAGGTTAACAATATATGCAAGAACTTGGTTCGTGGAAGTTTGAATCATAATCACATGATACAAGCAGAGAGAATCATTCACTGAATTAACAACCATGTGTTTAGCTAATTTACCTGTATACATTTCATTTGTCATATTGTCCTTCAAAGAATACCCAAACCATCTTAATTTATACAAATTAAAAAACTTATGTCACAGCCAGCTGAAACAAAACATTCATATACAAAGACTAGAATTAATAAACTTAATTAAAATATGCAATACTAGTTCCCTAATTAACTAAAAATAGCAGTACATGTGCCAAACTAGTGTGTAAAAAGCCAAAATACCTACTCATTTATAAGATCTATGTACACAATTATCACAGCAAAAAGAAACGCAAATTCTTGTTCAAAAGGACATCAGAAACACCTAAAACAACAAGCAAACATTAACACGTTCATCATGTAGTAAGTTAAACAAATTCAAATATTAAATAATACTGTTTGATCACAGACTGCATGTAGGTCTACTAGACCCTTTTTATTATAACAAATATATACACTGGATCAAAAAGCATATATCTGAACATCACTATCATGTGCATATGTTTGTGTGTTTCACCATTATAATATATTCTTCAAACAAAGCAAGAAAGTTTACATCCAGTACATATGTCTAGAACTGCTTGGCACCCTTTATGCAACTAAAATTTTCAACATTTTCAGATGGATCAGCAGTAGGCCAGATGAATCAGCAGTATGCAGCCTGGTATTGCTGTGTTGATAGACGATAACACACAATGCATGTTCTCACATTTACACTTGTCATTAGTAAGCATACAGGCTCGGGCTCGGGTTTGGGTTCACTATTTACATGCTCATATGCCACTAGAGCTTCGAGTATGTCTGTCCCGGGGCTGACCTCTGGATAGCCAGAAGTCTGCTCCAGGACAGAAGTATACAGGCATTACATACCAATGCAGCATGACTGTTTTGGTAAGTCCATGTAAATGTCAATTTGATTTAATTAACTTAGACTTGTTATGGCATTGGTGCTTTAATATTACACACAGATGTTTCAATATACAATGATTGTTTTCTTTTTCTTTTCTTTTTTTCAAAAGTGTATAAAACATCTAAACATAAAATATCTTACTATAAGTCTTATTTTTGAAAACCAAGACAGTGAATTCTTGGTATCAAGAAACTCAGATATGTTCTTGGCATCAAGAAATCAATCATCTACAACTGCTCTCTTTAGAATATCACTGACCAAGTATACAGTCACAAGTCACATCAAATCAATATGCATAAACACAGGAAATGTTATACATATAATGATCTATGACCAAAGTACTGTAATCACCATTTGCAATTTTCTAAACACAATTTAAACATTGTTAACACAACGATTGTGGCATCTTCAACTTTACAATCATTTTGGACATAATATTTCATTTTGGAAATCGAATATAGTTGTGTAATTGTTTATGGTGTGTATTAGTGTCTGTCCCATCCTCCTACAAAAATGTTTTTTTGTAAATAATTTCAGTTAAGAAAAAAAGTAAAAGTGTTTTGAAATTTACAAAAACTAAATCGGTTGAGAAATAAATAACTTTTGTAAATTATGTAGTATAAAAAGACATTCCCTGTGGGATGGACTATAGATGGATTCACAATTAGAGTCAAGCTAAGTTTATCAAAAGAATTGGAAAAGAAAAAGTCTAATGACTAAACAAATTTTAATATAATAATGTTTGACATTCATGGAAATATGAACCACAGAACAGCTTTATATGAAGCTGTTCATACACAGGTGTGTAAAGTGACAATGTAGTTCATATTTCCATGAACATAAAACATTATTACATTCAATTTTATAATTTCAAGTGTATAACTATTATATCAATATAAAATATTATCAAATAACAATCAAATTCTTTCTTCAGGAAATTAATACATTGCACAAGAAGAATCTCCATTCTATGGTTCAAATGTTTTCATCAACAGCCAAATGAGGAAATTCTCACATTTCATGACAAACAACTTTTAAAAAATGTCTCCATATATTTACTGATTCAAAATTAACAGATAACATGAAGTTAATTTTATTAATTTTAAACAACAGATAATATAGCCAAAATTATCTATTTAATTTTTGATCACTCACAAAAGTAGTGAAAAACTGAAGTTTATGCAATTATGAATGTTACATGATACAATATGGACCAATCCATGCATTTATTACAAAAATACTATTTACAAATTAGAATTATCTGCAAACGACCACTGCAGTACCTAGTAGTAATATGTAAATACTTTTCATTAGTAAAATATATAGATGATTACAGTAGTGCTATGAAATGTACTGATTTATAAAATACTATAAACCAATGCAATAGTCTGAGGACTGATTTTTAGTTTGTAGTACACAACTAAATATATCATACTGGTCATAGGTCATTACAGTATATTGAGCACCTGTGACCATACACAATGAAATAATGAGAAGCAAACCGAGCTACTATTGATAGGGGACTCACAATAATTTTGCCATGAAGTGTATCATGAATATAACTGGTGCACAGATACCTTCAGTGCACATATACTATTAGTGCACTACAACGTCATTACTTATGTTTGGGTTAGTAGACATACAATTTTGTGCTAGGGTATAAAAACATATATAAAAATTTTCCGGGAAAAAGCAACCTATTCTTAAGAGAGACAGAAGTATCTGACCACATGACTGCTTTCTGCAGTCAAATTACACCATTAACCGTGAACCCGGTATGTAGCGTGTTTCACACCAAATATTTGTCACACCCTTATTGCCTAGCTTGCGCTGACACTGTCGACAGCGCCGGTACTTGTCACACTGTTCATGGACAAGACCCTCAGGGCAGAGTGAGGCCAGATGTTCCTCGGCATCGCGCGCTCTCTTCATGTGCACCGTTCGACACCAGTTGTCCTCCAGGTGTTTACGCGTGTTCATCCGCGTCTTGAATCTGTGGGCGCGGTCATCCAGTAACCTGCAACACAAAATAATTTTTATCCTGCAACGACTGGTTCTGTTGGCCAATTAAAGCAAAGTCATAAATGTATACTAGCAGATTATGACTTATGATGTGACGTTACATGCATATATATATACATTGCAAACACTCTCATTTGACCTCTTGGTACAATGTAGCTGAAGCAGAAATAATAGCTTTTCCCCTTGAATTTTATGGACTGCAAGATAAAAATAGTACCTAGTTAATGACAGGATACTGGCTTTATCGCTTTAACCTATTCCGGCCGAATGGGAATTTCTTACCTTCACAGGATAAAGACAATATCCTGCATTATTAACTAGTTATTTTCTATATATGTGGACATAATATACAGTCAAATTTTGATAACTCAACATTAAAGGGGTTAGTAAAATATTATGAGATTCAGGAAATAGCTTGTTCACTTTTGGAAGGCTAGTATCTATCAAAGTATGGAACAATAAATTATTTTAAGTGATCAAAGTTTTCAAGTTTTAAAACTTCAAATTTTAAGTCTTTTTATTAGTTTGTATTGGGATCTGGCTCAAACTATTAAATTAGTTTCCGTGATCAAAGTTCTAAAGGGATGAGTTTGAGTTATTAAAATTTGACTGTAGTACTTTTAAATGAAATCTGGGCCACAACAAAATTGCACAGGGAAGTCAAAATGTTGACGTGACTGACTCAAATGCCAAGTAAAAAACATTCTGTTTCTTTTTCTCCATCTCTCCATTCTTGCCTCCCCTTCTCTCTCTCAATTTCACTTAATACTCTCTCTGTGTCTCTTTCTCTCTGTCTCTGTCTCTCTTTGACCGGCCTCGGTGGCGTCGTGGCAGGCCATCGGTCTACAGGCTGGTAGGTACTGGGTTCGTATCCCAGTCGAGGCATGGGAATTTTAATCCAGATACCGACTCCAAACCCTGAGTGAGTGCTCCACAAGGCTCAATGGGTAGGTGTAAACCACTTGCACCGACCAGTGATCCATAACTGATTCAACAAAGGCCATGGTTTGTGCTATCCTGCCTGTGGGAAGCGCAAATAAAAGATCCCTTGCTGCCTGCCGTAAAAAGGGTAGCCTATGTGGCGACAGCGGGTTTCCTCTAAAAATAGTGTCAGAATGACCATATGTTTGACGTCCAATAGCCAATGATAATATAAAAAATCAATGTGCTCTAGTGGAATCGTTAAATAAAAAAAACTTTACTTTAATGTCTCTCTTTCTCCTCCCCCCCACCTCTCTCTCTCCCTCCCTCGCTCCCTCGCTCTCTCTCTCTCTCTCAAAATACTCACTCTCTCTTAGTCCGCTCAAGAATTTCTTCCTCCTCTTTCTGTTCACATAATTTTTTCAAGATGGTTTCTCGTTTTTTCTGAGCCACCAACTCTTGCTGACTCTGGAACAGTTCATAAGCTTTTCTTCTTTTTTCCAACATTTTCTCATTGGTCAGATCGTTTTTACCGAATATTTCACCATCTGCTTCACAGGCTGGGATAGGGAGTGGCTTAAACTTTAGCTGAAAATAGGTCACAATACAATCTAGGTTACCACTCTGTTATATTAATGTTATATCAATGTTGTATCAATACATAACTTGGTAAACAATACTAAGGAATGATACAAATGCCACCAATGTGTGAAACAAAAATAAATTGAAGAAACTAGTCTGGTTAGTATTTACACTTCTAACAAACAGGTCAGGTCAGATCACAGTGTTTAATGGGCACATTGAGAACAAGCTGTTGTAGTGCATGCCTATCTTGGGCACAGGTGGAGAGGAGAGGGGGACCACCTGCACTGGCAGGTGCAAGGGAGCACCAGCAGCCTGACCAGAGTCGGTAACAGGTGGGTGGTGGTTATGGGTGTTATGGAATTTAGAATGTCCCATAGGATTAAAGCCAAATGGAAAGGGTGCGCAGTTTGTATGAAGGAAATTAGGCACAATTTTGAACGGTCTGCCGAGAAATAAAGAGGGGAGCTACATGTGTTTAACAAACATGTTGTCGGAGGCTGTGTTTATTTCTTGTACTTCTGTTCACCAAATACCTATGCCATCGTGTAACAGATAAATCAACTTCCACAAACCTGGTACACTCTGTATAAGAACCCAGTGATTTACCAACTAAGCTAATAATGGAATTTCCTCTAGCTACTGACAAAAGGAGAACTTGATACCATCTCTATTACAAATGTCTCCAGGCTAATCTCTCCTCTCATGTATTTCCAGGACTAATATATTACTCCAACTTGTGAAGACGTTACCTGTGTTTCCAAACCCCTCTTAACCATCTCCATCTGCTCAGCTTTATCCCTTATCTGCTTCTCCCGCAGGGCAGCAATACTGGAAAACAAACATTTGTGAAATAAAACTGGCTGCAAAAACACTTAGTTTTATTTACACAATAATGCAACATGACATATATTAGAAATTCAGTTTGCAGAAAAAGAGATTTCACGTTTGACCCGTTTAGTGGCATTTGAACAAATATGTCTAGTATGCTAGTTGAATTGTATTGAAGTTCAACACATATTTTAGTGTTCATAGTGCTAGATGAATCTGTATTGAAATTCAACACATATATTTCAGTGTTCACTGTGCTAGATGAATCTGTATGAATGTTCAACACATATTTTAGTGTTCACTGTGCTTGATGAATCTGTATGAATGTTCAACACATATTTTAGTGTTCACTGTGCTTGATGAATCTGTATGAATGTTCAACACATATTTTAGTGTTCACTGTGCTTGATGAATCTGTATGAATGTTCAACACATATTTTAGTGTTCACTGTGCTTGATGAATCCGTATGAATGTTCAACACATATTTTAGTGTTCACTGTGCTAGTTGAATCTGTATTGAAATTCAACACATATATTTCAGTGTTCACTGTGCTAGATGAATCTGTATGAATGTTCAACACATATTTTAGTGTTCACTGTGCTAGTTGAATCTGTATGGATGTTCAACATATATATTTCAGTGTTCACTGTGCTAGATGAATCTGTATGAATGTTCAACACATATTTCAGTGTTCACTGTGCTAGATGAATCTGTATGAATGTTCAACACATATTTTAGTGTTCACTGTGCTTGATGAATCTGTATGGATGTTCAACATATATATTTCAGTGTTCACTGTGCTAGATGAATCTGTATGAATGTTCAACACATATTTGAGTGTTCACTGTGCTTGATGAATCTGTATGGATATTCAACACATATTTTAGTGTTCAGTGTGCTAGTTGTATTTCAGTGTTCAGTGTGGTAGTTGGATTTGTATGGATGTTCAATAAATAGATTTCAGTGTTCAGTGTGCTAGTTGAATTTGTGTTGCTGTTATAAATAAAAACAACTCACTCCTCAGCAAGTTGAACTTGTTCAAGTTTTTCTAAAAATTCAGTTTCGGCTTTTTCTTTTTGTTTCACACCCTCATTGGCTTGAACCTGCAAAATAACATGGCATAACTAAGTTCTACAACTACCAAGTTCTACTACTGGATGTTCTACAGTTAAAAGGGTAATACCAATTTCACCTGTAGGTGTGAGTTCCATTTATACTACTTGCTTTCACTTCTACATGGATGCAATACTTAAAATAGTGAAATGAGCACCAATCTGGTTATATCGATCACAATACTGTTATAATATAATAATGTATTATCAACATCATTGTAAAGCAAACAAAACAAAAATATCAATTCCTTCATGGTACTGTCCTATCATATACATAATAGCAATCAGACAATTTCAAACTCTTCATGCATTGTAAGTGAACAGATAGGTAAACTGTTAAATGATATAATAATTTACAGCGAGACATATAAACTGATAGTTGAAAATATTAATAATTAAAATTATATTAAAAATATATAATTATATATATGATCACATTCATGTGGTGCGAAGACTACTGTAAAACATGAAATTAATGCACATGAGAAACTAATGTGAAAAATATTTGACGGCATCTAATGCATTAATTTTTCAACGGATTTATGTTTGTAAAATACCAGTAATGTAAGCAAAGCAAATAAAACAAAGAACATGAAAACACTGAACAAATGGGAATTTTATTTTATTTAAAATGTCAAGCACAACAGAAAAACACTTTCACTTAACCAGAAATCACACGACCCAATTAGAAAGTCTTCCTGTTATAACCGAGTGAGCATATCTCGGAAAGGAATATAAAAGTATTTCATTCAATCATTATCTTATAACATGTCAAACAGACCTGATTTTATCTAACTGCACTTGATACAGTCCGTGTCTTAATGGAGTCAAAACAATTCACATCTTCAAGTCAACACTCAAGTATTTGTTATTTTTCAAATTACCTGCGACTTGATCGCCATACCAGTTCATGAACTGTTATTAATGCAAATGTATAATCACCACTGACCAAAAGATCCATCGGCTGAAGTTCTCCTGTGCACCCGGCTAGAATGAACTGCACCTCAAAATCATGCTTGTATAACAGCTGTAAAAACCTGTCACACCTGTGAGCCGCAAACACATCAAAGATGGCAAATGACTTTTGCTGCGCCGAAAGACTGAGGGTTTTTTTCACAAGCTTTGTGTACGGAACCAGTACTTTGTCAACAGGGCCATCTCTGAATACTTCTGGCTCATAGCTGTAACACAGTTAACTCATAGAGTTTCTGCGATCATTATGCAAGCTAAATGAAAAAATAATTGACTTACAGTCTTCGCATTAATTAATACACACATTTTTGGCCTTATTGAGATGGCGCATTATTTTATACCCACATTAATTTCATGTTTTACAGTATTTGTATGTGACCCGATGATCGTGAGAGTTACCTGCTTGGTCAATTCCTTGTTGTATTCCTCTTGTTTGGGGAACCGGGGTGGTGTCAGCGGTCTTCTCTGGAATATGTACGATCTCTGCAAAACAAACATTCTCAGCTTGTATTATTTCATCTAATAATTAATAACTACAGTCCGTCCCATCCTCCTCCAAAATTGTTTTTTTGTAAATGATTTTAGTTTGCTTTGATTTAAGAAGAAAAGTAAAAGTGTTTTGGAAATACTTTTTTTTTTTTTTTTTTAATGTGTGTGCAATTTAAAAAACAATCAGCTCAGAAGTAAAGAACTTGGAGTAAATTCCATAGTATGAAAAAAGGCAATCCCTGTGGGAAGGACTATGGAGAAAACTTGGAGTGTTTTCTCTTTTATAGATACATTACCTGTCGTCAACAAGTGCACCTCCTCCCACGCAAGTGGTCTGGTCCGAACATCCCAGCAGCCAGTGGGATGGCATAAAATTCTTCTCTAAAATATGTACTATCTTTGCAAAGCAAACATTCTCAGTTTGTATTATTTCATCAAATAATCAATAACAAGATATTTCAAGCAATTCTTCTATCCAACATGTAAGGAATAATTAAAAATACCCATTCAGAACATATTAACAGATATTATTTCTATTATTGTAATAGTAATAATAAATTATTTTTATAACAACTGAACATAAACAACTTACATGAAAGCAATTATCTTTTGCCTTTTTCTTAGAATTGGTTGCTTCGGCAACACCACTATTGAAGGCAGCCAACTTCTGAAGTTCATGTCTTTTTCCAATCTGTTTTTCCTGCAAAATGACATAACATTCTCCATGGTCTGTATACTAATATTCACACTAAAATAACAACACTGCCACAATTAGGCCAAAGCAATGAGATCTTTGTGTAGGCTGGCCTGTCTTGAATAACAACAGGGACGGCTATGCGTCTGTCTTTTGCTTGGTACTGAGATAGCGTATTGTTATTCCATCAAGTTATTCCATCAAGCAAAAATGGCATCACAGTTGAATAAATTCAGTTAGAAACAGTGGAAAAGTTTTATCTATATTTCACCTACTGCCACGTTCATCAAACCACCATTATTAATGACTCTCATACATAGGCATTGCACACTACATGATATAGCTTATTGCTAGGATGGAACTAGTGTGACTTACCATGCTGTAGTCACCTTACATTGTTTATTATTTACAGCTGTTTATGATAAACGAGTTTTATAACTCACTGGAGAGAAAAGGCACATTTCAACAAATACCAAGGTCCTATTCCACAAAGCAATCTTAGTGCTAAATTCATGTTGAATGCATAACCACCTTAAGGTGATCTTAGCTCTAAGATCATTTTGTAGAATGGGGCCTTGGTCTATAAAATGAATAAGAGACATGCTGCCATCAAATAAGACTACTCCTACTAAAAAACAGAAGAGTTCTTTTATATGACTTTTCCATATACAGGATAGTACATACACCTGCCTTTCATGTACCCATTTGGTTCGGATATGAAAAAACGAGTTGAATTAAAAGAGATCGTACATGTTCCATGATGGTGTCCTCTGCATCCTTCATGACGTGGAACTGGTGTAGGAGTTTCTCCTCCTCCTCCTCACGTCTGCGCCGCTCCTCCGCGAATGATACCGGGATGTTTCTACGAGCCCTCTGATGACACAAGTAACACAGCTCCTGGCCCGCGTTCGGATGGCCGCATGATGATTCCGCTGTCGCTGGTCGCTCGATGGGCGTCAGATGGCCAGGTGGGGGGCGGCATGATGGAGCCGTTACTGGATGTGGGATTCTGCCGATGCCAAATCATATACATTTGTAACACAATGCATCACAAATACAATTTTCAAAGAATAAATAACATTAATGCAGAAGTCATTGTCATAAGTATACGATACAGGGGGCAGGGAGGGCAACTGCCCCCCTAGTGCTAGAGGAAAACCTCAAATTCTGGCAAAAATGATACAGATATTTGGACAAAATGTCCTAACTAAAATTAATCCATATAACAATGTGTAGTAATTTGTTTTCAACCCTATATAGCTATTTGGGCATATTGCTAATATGAATAAATGTTGTTATCCAAATTCAGGCATTTTCGTTTAATTCAGGCAAAAGCCAGCCTGCCCCTCCAACAGAAATGGGAGTCCGTACACCTATGGTCATTGTTCAAAAGCCAGCCTGCCCCTCCAACAGAAATGGGAGTCCGTACACCTAAGGTCATTGTTCAAAAGCCAGCCTGCCCCTCCAACAGAAATGGGAGTCCGTACACCTAAGGTCATTGTTCAAAAGCCAGCCTGCCCCTCCAACAGAAATGGGAGTCCGTACACCTATGGTCATTGTTCAAAAGCCAGCCTGCCCCTCCAACAGAAATGGGAGTCCGTACACCTATGGTCATTGTTCAAAAGCCAGCCTGCCCCTCCAACAGAAATGGGAGTCCGTACACCTATGGTCATTGTTCAAAAGCCAGCCTGCCCCTCCAACAGAAATGGGAGTCCGTACACCTATGGTCATTGTTCAAAAGCCAGCCTGCCCCTCCAACAGAAATGGGAGTCCGTACACCTATGGTCATTGTTCAAAAGCCAGCCTGCCCCTCCAACAGAAATGGGAGTCCGTACACCTATGGTCATTGTTCAAAAGCCAGCCTGCCCCTCCAACAGAAATGGGAGTCCGTACACCTATGGTCATTGTTCAAAACATATTCAGACAATTCTATTTTTAAGACAGATTGTAATTATTAGCAAATTATTACAAGATGTGAAGGGTTTAACCTCATATAAATAAAAAATGAATTTTGTTCACATATTAATTGACCAAAAGCGGAATCCGGGAGGGTTGACAGGTCTGCCCAAAAGGTTGGTTTGACAACCATATTTGGATGTTTTTGTGTTCTTTTGTTACAGCCTGTGTTTGTTGCTGTTTACTAATAAAATTAAACATGTTCTGACCACGACTTACCAGAATTTGTAAACTTGATAATAATTGGGATTTTTTTGGCCCAGCTTATTAATAGCTACCAGTGTTCTCACTGGGTGAAAATTAAAGGAGGGTGACCACACGACACACCACCCTTTAAAGATGGTTACCATATATCGTTGTGTGTTGGTCGACTTTGTGGAAAGACATACTTCTTATTTTGCCCCTCAGTATTTGGTACAAAAAGGTTGGTACGAAATACAAGCCGACCCATTTTTTATCATTTATGTAGTGTTAGTTGAACCAGAGATGTTGTTGGTGTGACATTCACAGGCATTCGTTTTACTGAGCCAATCAAAGTTTTAATAGTATTATTTTAATAAAGATTTCAAGATACATGTATATGAAAAACAATAAAGATTTTTGTAAAGTGATCCCCTAATGTTGGATAAAAAAATTCTGTTCATTTTATTTCCATCTTCATCGAAAGAATCGATCACTTTGAAATAAAGTGTGTATTTGGAAATAGCGGAGATGGGTGCTGTAAAATATAGTATGGTGTGAGAAAATAAAGTGTGTATTTGGAAATAGCGGAGATGAGTGCTGTAAAATATAGTAGGGTGTGGGAAAATAAAGTGTGTATTTGGAAATAGCGGAGATGGGTGCTGTAAAATATAGTAGGGTGCGGGAAAATAAAGTGTGTATGTGGAAATAGCGGAGATGGGTGCTGTAAAATATAGTAGGGTGTGGGAAAATAAAGTGTGTATTTGGAAATAGCGGAGATGGGTGCTGTAAAATATAGTAGGGTGCGGGAAAATAAAGTGTGTATTTGGAAATAGCGGAGATGGGTGCTGTAAAATATAGTAGGGTGTGGGAAAATAAAGAGGGTGCAGAAAAATAAAGGAGGGTGGTAGAACATGAAAAGAGGGCAGCAAAATGCAATAGTGGGGTGGCCTGCCCTGCTTAAATGGAGCAGCGAGAACACTGAGCAACTACAACAACAGTACAGAAGATCAAGATTTGTACAAGCAATGGACATGAAAAGAAACCAGTGAAGCACCTAAGGTGAGCTGCGATGGTGAACTGTGCGGTGTTCATTGGTCAGTAGTGGACTGGTACAAGAGTATCAACAAGACTTGTAGCCTAGCAGATCACACAATTTCTGTTTTACACATACAGATGCATGCATGCACGCACGCACTCATGCACGCACACACGCACGCACGCACACACATGAACATTTAGCATGAAACATAATAAGTGAAAAAGGAAAACTGACTTAAGATGGTTCCCTGAAAGAAATGCATATTTTAAAAAAGTCTATACAAAATAATTTTTTCAAGAACTGCTCTGTTATTACACATTACATACCTGCATGGCTGAGGTGTCTGGCAAGGTGGAGATGTTTGGAAGCCAGGTGCTTCTGGATTGAGTTCTTCATAGATGTTGATACCACTTGCACATGGCAACTGCATGGTTTGTCGAGAGCACGCTCGGGATATGATTGTCACACTCTTCTTGGGCTCTGAAAACAATACGGGTAAACTTTAGAGACAAATATACAGTCGAACCTGGTCTAACGGTCACCTGTACATAACGGTCACCTGCCTATAACGGCCACTATAAATCCCCCCCAATGCATTTCCTTCTTTATTTGACCTGTACATAACGGTCACCTGTCCTTAACGGTCAGCGGTCACTATTTTCCACCCAAAATCACAGGTTGAACTTGCTATAACGGTCACAAGATGATCGTCGTAAAGACGTTTTTTGCTTTATGTTTTGATGCTGGTTATGTCTTTACTTTTTCAGTCATCTTAAAAATTATAAATTAAATGTGTTTATATGGCCATGTCATGTAAAAGCTTTGGGTTTATTTTCTGTCAAAGTAAAGTTCCATTGTAATTCTCTGATCGTAATTGAAAAACAAACAGACACTCAGTAACTTCCGTTACTGGTGGGGTAATTCGATTGGTTCTCAGCATCCTCACTGAATAGTAGACGACTTCCCATTGGCTGTACATAATGTAATCTGTATGTATGGTCACTCTATTGAGTCTTGAGAAACTAAACAAATGAGGTGTTTCATTGTGTCTAGCCAGTCATGATTGTTAAATAAACATGAATTGTTGAAGGCGGCGGTCATTGCAGATGTCCCGTGTTCGGATTATTTAAGCGACTCCTGATCTTATTCAGCTGTAATCAACGGTCATACTCCACTGAAGGATTAGCGGTGACATGAAACAAACAAATGAGTCAAACATGTCACATGGGTAATAACCTTCAATTACACAAAATATCTTCTGCAAGTCAATGTTAGCGTTTGTGAAATATATCAACGAATACGTTTGCATGTAAAATGCCACCGAAAAATCGTACTTTAACGTTAGAACAGAGAATCGACGTTATTAACAAATCTGAGAAAGGCACTTTAAGTGCGCGAAAGATCGCCGATCATTTTGGTGTAGGACGTTTTCAGATTAAGTCTATTTTAAAAAGAAAAGCTGATGTTCTGGCCGATTTTGACAATAATGTTTCAGCTGAAAGAAAAAGGCAGAAGAAAGCAACAGGCAATGATGACATAAACAAGCTAGTGTGGGAATGGTTTAAAAATGCGATATCTTTTTTTATGACAGTTGTGATATTCTTTAATATATGGGTTCTAATTTTGAACTTGTATATAAGGGTCACCTCTCTACAACGGCCACTTTTGTTAGGTCCCTTGGGTGGCCGTTATATACAGTATATATATACTGTATATGGTTTGAAAACTCAGAAAAGAAAACATTAAGAATTATAAATACTGTAGCTCACAATTTGACAAAATACTATATGTATCTACATAAAAACTTGTTGCTAATATGGGCTAAACGATTATTCTACATCTACATGTAAAATGAAGTCTGAATATTTCTGATTTTTTTTTTTGGGGGGGGGGGGGGGGGGCTGGAGGGGGATATTTTTGTGTGATTTGTGTTTTAAGCGGGGGTTTACTATATAATATGAAATAAAATATTGGATGCTTCACAAATGAATAAATTACTTAAATCCACTTTATGTTCAAAAATACTGTCCTGGGCACACACCTCAGCTATCTGACCAGGAGTTAATGGACAGTTGTCAATATTAGCGAGAGTGAAGTTGTCAAAGTGGTCCTATGCCTCACAATTTTGCTATGAGAACTGACTTGGTATTAGTGTTAGTACAGGGATGTAAACTCATTACCTACCAGTCTTAAAACTGATGCATAATCACTATACCATAGAGGCCAGCTGGCTAATGTCGGCCTTTAATGACATTCTTATACCAGCTGGCATTACAGAAATTTTTGTACTTCTTCTTAGGTACATAAATATATTAATAAAGACATGTCTACAGAGTGAATATACTTATTCAGTTAATAACAATACTTTATTTTAAAAATTAAACCACAGTAGTAGTAGTTACATTTTTAATGGTGAATCAATCATAAACAAATCTAATCAACATGATCACACAAATATTTTTATATCTTTACAGACCTGTACCTTGGTTATTCATTTTTTTCAACATGATTCTAAAAACTGACTAAGACTGAAAATGATATAAACGGCCTCTTTAATCACACTGGACAGAAAGTCTTGAAGCGTGATGACAGCTAATTATGTATCATCCCATTAACTACTACATAGCAGGTGACAGATGTTTTTGCTGCAGATAATAGATTATTGATGTACCTAAGCAGTCAGCAGTTCTCAGACAAACAACTGCAGTCATGAACACAGTATGTCCATTAACGATGTCAGTTCAACAAACTAAACACCACCGGGGTATAGTAGACATACAAGTGATGAGCAAGCAATGAGTGAGTTCAAGGGTAAAGGCAATTGCATCCGATCCCACAAAAACATTGTCATTACAAAATACATTTGGCAACATTTTTTTTAAACATTATTTTGTCAGACATTTTAAAATTTATGTGTATACCTTACTTTATGAAAAAAAAAATTTTGATTATGCAATGAGTAAATTCAGGGCATTTTTGCTCCATCTCCAAAATAAACTGTCTTTGCAAAATGCACTTGGTAAACAAAATTAACATCCTTTTGTCACACATTAAGATTTTTAAAAAATGAACAATTTTTTTAATATATATCTACCTCAATTTTTGTTTGTCTTTTTAAAAAAGTAGGTGGCAGCCACACCCTTGAATTAGATTAGTACTCGACATAGTGTTAACATCTTTCAAATTACTCCCTGCTACACAAATATTGCATGTACTGGTACATTTAAAGAACATAAATAATGATAGCATCTTTTACACAATGCATCTTCTGAGATTTTGTTTAGTCTCTTTAACACCGTCATGGCAGGCCATTGGTCTACAGGCTGGTAGGTACTGGGTTCGGATCCCAGTCGAGGCATGGAATTTTTAATCCAGATACCGACTCCAAACCCTGAGTGAGTGCCCCGCAAGGCTCAATGGGTAGGTGTAAACCACTTGCACCAACCAGTGATCCATAACTGGTTCAACAAAGGCCATGGTTTGTGCTATCCTGCCTGTGGGAAGCGCAAATAAAAGATCCCTTGCTGCCTGTCGTAAAAAAGAGTAGCCTATGTGGCGACAGCGGGTTTCCTCTAAAAACATATGTGTGGTCCTTAACCATATGTCTGACGCCATATAACCGTAAATAAAATGTGTTGAGTGCATTGTTAAATAAAACACTTCTTTCTTTCTTTCTTTCTTAGTCTCTTTAACATGTCTGTAGTAATTTTACTTCACACACTCTGCACTGACTTCTAAAGATATCATCTGACATAATATTTTCATTAAAAAACACACATGGTAAAAAGATGTAAATCTTAACTCAGATTTTTGTTGCCTTAAAACTGGAATAAAAAATAATACAGTTTTAATTTTGTTTTGACCAAATATGGCAAGATGGTTTATAAAATTATAAATTTAAAGAAACTGATTACTTATATAACCAATTTGAATACCTTACTGTGTGTGCTAGATTTGCCCATACCAACCTTCGAGATGTGAAAACTGTGGTTCGGGTATGTATTCATGCAGGTTATGCATGGGCTCCCCCTCTTTCAGTATGTTTTCGAGGGCGGTAGCCGTCATTATGTCTCCCACCTCAGGTCCCTCCATCCCCTCCTCCATTTCCTGTGACATGGGCTCGTCACACGCAGGCACGTAGTGACCCTCACTGGAGTCCTCACACACCGGAACACGCTCGGACCGACACGCGTACTTCTCAGCTAGGGCTTCAGCCAGCTGGCGGGCGCTCATGTCCCCGGGGTCTTTTCCCTGGTCCAGGGGGTTGACACCCTCCTCGCACACAGGGCTAAGGCACTTGACTTGTTCACTTTGATTGTGGGAGGTAATCCTGAAACAAGACACTCAGATATCTATGATCAATTTTCCTTTACAAAACTATAATATCTAGTCCTTCTCACAGGGAATGCCTTTTTTTATACTATGGTATTTACTACAAGTTATTTCTGAGCTGACTGTTTTCTAAATTGCACACAAAAATAGAGGGGTTTTTAATTTCCAAAACACTTTTACTTTTTTCTTACGTCAAACCAAAATTAAATTATTTACAAAAAACATTTTTGTAGGAGGATGTGGCAGATTATAGTAATCAATATATATACAGTGAAACCCCACCTAACGACCACCCTGGTATTAAGACTACTTTTTTAAAGACTGGAATTATTCGTCATTATTTTATATCTTATCTTAATGTTTTTAACATGCTCCTATACCACTAAGGTTTCGAGCATGACCATCCCGGGCTCGGTAACTGGATGCCAGTGACCCAGTCCGGGGCGGTAAATTACTTAGGCCAATTTTGATTTTACACCAATCAGGGAATGGGATTTTACAATTTAATTTTTATTGCGTCCTTTCTAAACAATTTAAATCATAACTATAATTTATTTTTAAAATCTATTTAATTATATTCAATTCTGATGCATTTTTAGAACGGGTATTCCAAAATTAAATTATTATACTATTACAAGCTCATTATTAACCCTTACAATTCAGTTGGGTTGGTTTCTAGGAAGTTGGGCCTAGTCCACAGGAAGTTTGCTTAGTAGCGGGGAAGAGTTTTTATAAGAGACATCAATTATATTGGGAACTTCAGTGTGATCGAAACTGGGGGATGGCCACCCGGGGGTGATGGGCAGTCCCCCAGACAAACCTAACACCCCCTACGGCCGAAACTGCCTACGCCTATGGCCTAACCTATTTCTGGTGGCATGCCCCCCACCCCCCACCCCCCCCCACAACCCACCCCCAGCCAACCCAACCGTCGTGCCTTCCATTCTCGGTGCTCCACAAATGGTTGTGCGGATGGGTCACTAGGAGAGTGACCCACTCCGCTAGAATAACAGGTAGAGGAAAGATTGCGTCTGGCTAGCCTGGCAGAGCGAAACGAATTCGGATGATCCTGAAGTCCAGAGGCACCTCTCCGTAGTCCACGGGAATCTGAAGGTTACATCATTCACCAGACACTGTGACCCTTTAATTTAGAAGCCTAGAGGATGGATACATGGTATAGTACCAGGTTCCATCAACTAGGATAGGAGCAGCATCCCGCCCTATTAAGTTCCACTTTCTTTTTATTTCAATAAATTTAAAAACAAGTATAAAATAAATTAAAACGAATTAAAACGAATTAAAACGAGCACGCCAGTAACCTAACTCTAATTTTTAAAAAATAGAACCAAATTAAGAATTATAAAAAGATTTGTACAATATATTTGGTGGGCGAGAAGTGGGGGGGTGTTACTGCCAGATAACATTCCCCCTACCATCAGCCCGGAGTAAATATAACATTCACTCACACCATTCATACCACAAAGTACTATACAATTAAAAAATTATATTTTATTAAATATAATATATAAAATACACAAATTTATCGTTAAAAAACCGGTACAATATAAAAATTATTATTTTATAGCAAAAATTACCCCGGTATTAAGAGCACCCCACTATTTTGGATTATGACCAGTAAAGTCAGTTTCCATTGGTTGTTTTTAGTGAATTTCAACCCTGTCAAAGCAACCATATTATGATAGAAAATTTTCTGTATTTTTCGTTTACACAAGTGTTGAAAAGTCACACATCTAATGGTTTTCTTGTTCTTGATTGTTAACAAATGACAGGTAGTACAGTCAAAGAGTAATCATGTTAGTTTAATATGTGGAGCATAACAAAGATACCGGTACTTTTAGTTTCCGGAAAGCATTGTCACCTAGTCGATATTAATGAGCGACGTATCACGCTGATTGGTTGTCTTCGTACTGCAGTCAGACAAGTGACCCACACGCCTGCACACATTCCGATTACAGTGACATGCTAGTTAAACACATTTATATATATAAAAAAAACCTGACGATACAAATTATATAACTTATTAAGAACAGCAGCATTGCAATTGCTTTTAATGCTCAGTCCAGAACACTGATTACTCTGAAGTTGCCTAAGCATGTGTATATTATTGTTTAGTTAAAGATGAACATTCACCGTCATCGCAACGTGACAAGATGGACCTAATTGTTAATTGGAATATCGCTCCACCAAGGTGACCGACTAATCCAATAGGTAACAAAACAAGTGTTATTTAGAGAGATGACATTGACACAGTGAATTTGTGTATTTTGAACAAATTGTGTCAAAGCGCTGAAAACCAAACATGAATGTTGTAGTCGTACTATCACTATTTTGATATAATTTTAAATGCAACATCGTTACTAGAAATGTAAAATTCAACAATAGACAATAGACATGGGTTTTTTTTATATAATTCTACTAATATTCAGTATTAATTATCCACAGTTCAAAATATTCAGGGAAATATAATCAGTATAACACGTGTGTGTTAATGATTTCACGTGCGCAACGAATGACGTCATTTTGTGAAGCAACATCATAATTTAATGCAGCTTTCCCAGTCTTAGATATGTATAAATGCTTAACAAAATGATGTGATTTCAGAAAATGACATTGTTTCTTCGTCTCTTTTTAGTTACGTTTGAAATGTTTTTACGCTGTCCTAACATGTTATTCATAAAAATATAATATTTTGGATAATGTGGATACTAAAAATATTATTAGACTCGCGTGTGAATCGTCCTGATTTTAAAAAACTTGTGTCAGGATTCATGTATAACCCTCATTCTAACTCGGGTAATACAAACATTTTGACACTCATTTCATAAAATCATTATGGCACACAAGCTTGTATAATAATCTCTATTTATAAATTCATACTGACATTAGTTCTTAATTCTATTTTAAAGCTCACTGTAAATAATTCAAATAAATGATATTTGCAATCTATTTCTTATGTTATAATTGTATGTAATTTGGAATCAACGTAAAATGATAGTAACCCACTAATAAGACCACCCCACTAATAAGACCATATTTGTTAAGTCCCATGGGTGGTCTTAATAGTGAGGTTTCACTGTACACGCATCACTCGCATAATGATAATTCTTAAATTCAGGTGTTGGCATGTACTTTCATAACTGCTGTTCATAAATTACAGTATGATCATCTAATGGACTTGAATTCTAAATATATTTTTAAGAAATTCCTAATTCTTTATGTGTACATACATGGCTATAAAATTAATTAATCAATGTACGATATTGTTTTCATTTTATTGGAATTTGAAGGCCTATTGGTAAGATATTGAGTTCCGGAAATGTAAATAATGATTAATATTAATAATGCATGGCTGCTGGGTAATTAGGAAGAATGGAGGAGTGGTCCCAAAGATGACTTTTTTTTAAATCACAGATGCTCTCGGTGCATTCTGGAACATTGTAAACATTTGTCTGAGGTTTTTTTTATTATTTTAAAACTGGTAAGGTCTCACTACACAAATCACTTCCGGGTGAGAGTTCATTCATCATGGTCCACTATAGTTCCTAATTGTGACACATGTTATGGTTCACATATTCACTTCTAGGAAATGGTGAAGAATTAAAACAATATGTATGTTTAATGGTAAGCCTTCTGGCTGTATTTTGCCCATGTTATTTTGTAATATTGTGCATCGACCTTTTGGGACATGGGTATATAGCGCAAGTGACAGCCGGAGTGAATCGGTTAATGAACCACCTGTTCGGACCGGTACTACAGCCAGATGCAGTCATATAGAAAAAAACTGAGACGGAAATGTTCTCAATTTTGGAGTGAAAATAAATACTTATATAATGTATGTTCGCAATGGTGTATGTTGTTTGTGCCAACGAGAACCCGTTCTATGGGCAATCTTCGCTTGAAGTGGGGCAGTTTAACATGGGTTTCAATGGCAGATGACATCTGTGTAGTGAGACCTAAGTCACAAGTGAGGTGGGGGCAGGGGACGGGGCACTGTTCTAATTAAACATGAATACATATTCATTATAAAGAACTTCTCTAACCAAACTGTTTCCTTTCTAATAAATATAATTTAACTGGGTTTAAAAATACAGATTCCACAATTTGATTTTGGATATTATATTTTGAGGAAAAGTTCAACAAAAGAAACAAAAGAGATTAAAATGTTTTACCAGGAGACTGCTTAGATATTTCAAACCAATTTTTTTTCTGATTTTAAATTTCTGTCTGTTTGCATGGGTTTTGGGCGAAAAGCTTTAAACTTTAAACTACAGTGAAACTCTGCTATTGCAACCATCAGCGAGATTTATTAAAATTGGTCTTAACAGTGGGGTAGTCCTAATACCGAATTACCAACATTCAAAATAATGATTGTTTGGTAAATACTGATTGTGAATTTTATGTCCTCCCTCCTTTTTGGTTGCTGTCAGTAATATGTAAACTGATAAAACCGATAACTGTGATTAACATTTACATTGAAATGCAAGAATAATCAAGTGTCAAACCTGCTTCAGTTATTTGTGAGCTTGGACCCAGTCTTTTTCTTAATTATTACACTATAGGGATTAACAACTGTCTAGACAAATGACACCCTCCAGAAGGTTTAGGACCTCCACTTTCCCACAGGTAATAAAAACACATGAATTCTGTCTCACTTGACAGATTGCAGCTAATCGTTGCATTTTCTGTCAGTTTCTGTGAACAATAAAGGACTAGGATGGTACTCATATGGCATTTGCTTTCATAAAACAAACTCTTGTGTAATTGTTACCTTTCAACATTTGCGAAATACCTTCCAGAAATTAATTATGACCTCCTAGCTTGAAAGTAATACCTTCGTCTTTCGAACTAAATAAATATTACATTATTTAATTGCTAGTTTGACAACACATATAAGCAATTAACACCATAGCATGTACAACTATGCAAAATTTTACCACATTATTTATTGTTTGTCGCTTTTGTGATGTGACAAGTAAATGCTGTGGTCGCATTTGTGGGGTCCAAATACACTAAAAACAACCATTGGGTCTGACTTTACTTGTCATAATCCGTAATAGTGGGGTGGTCTTAATACCAGGGTAGTTTTACTATAAAATAATAATGAAATATTCCGGTCTTTAAAATACTGGTCTTTATAATGAGATGGTCTTAGAACTGGGGTGGTTGTTAGGTGGGGTTTTACTGTACATTACATTAGCATCAAAAACATTATAGGCATCCGCATTAATAGCAGTTTTACCTACACCAGTGATAACCTGTCATAAGACCTAAAAAAACCCACCAATGTTGTTTCAGGTTTAGTCCTTGAAAAAAATTAGCTTAGGTAGGGTAGGAACCTTTTTCTTTTCTTTTTTTTAAACTGAATCAGACCAAGATACCGTAATCAGCTATGGTGTTCAGAATCTAGTTAGCTAATTGCAAAAAATTGGAAATTATGCTTTAAAAAACCAAACTACTTTTTCTCTTTTTTTTTGCTTCAAAACATTTCAGAGTCACTATATAATATATAAATTAGGGTAGGTCGGCTAACCGGAAACACTTTTTTTTTTTAGTCCTAAGCAGTTATGTTTTCCCATCACACTCATTTCTACCTTATATTATTTATAACCCTGCCAGCAGTCATTTAAAAAGAAACTCTATTATTATTTATTAAGTACTTGCAGTAACTTTGCACAAAATGATAATCATGATAATTATGATAAAAAAAATTAACTTATGAAACATGAGCAATTCACACATATACTTGTATATATTGTACAGGCAATTTTCATTACTGAATTAAAATACATCAACTTGCCTCTGAGAAAGTTCAGTTTGATATTTTTAGCTACTGTAACTTAAATTTAGCCACAAATTATACAAATAAAGAGCAAAGTATTTACTGTAAAGAAAACACATGTGAAACATTTTCTGCAAGATGAAATAATGAATGTTGTACACGAAGAAAATATACAAGAATTTTCAAATGTATGGCAAAGACACACTAAAGCAATTGACAAACTTTTTTTTTTTTCAAACTACACATGCACGCACATATAAACAAACATATAAATACACAAAAGCAATATCAAAAATATAATAAGAAAAGAAAATACTACAATTCTAGCTAGTTGCACAAAAACAAGCTTCAAGAATAACAAGAACATAATTTTAAAAGAAGAAAACAAACTGTACATCCTTGAAGAGTACGGTAATTAATTTTGGGGGAAATTTAGCATTTTTACCTTATGTAAATGTGGATAAAACAGGTGATTATTATGTAAGCTTCAAATGACCTAAATGTAGTTAACATTTATGTGCTACCCTGAGGTGAGCTGGACAGCTAGTAAAGAGGTTACAATAGTATTTGAAGAGAGGCTGAAAGTTACTACAAGTGACTATACTCATCTAAGGACCATGCATGCTTACAAAGCCCTGAAAACTAAATATCTAAAATGTCACAAAGTACTTATTTACTTAGCTACTTACATATTTACTTTATTGTCACTTACATACTTACTTGCATATTCATTTTATACTACTGTATATAATGATGTAACTACTTGCATTCTAAACATGTATATATATGTATATATATGTATATATATATATATATATATATATATATCAGTGAGCCCTCAGACAAGTAAATTACTAGCACTATTAACTGGCTGATAAGAAATACATGTACCTTGCTCCCCTAGGGCTGAAAAAGAAAACATTTACTGTCAACTAACTCAATCAAAATATACAGAATAATGATACCAAAGGCCTTTTTGAGAAAAAAAAACCCAGTTAAACATGTTTAGGGTAAAATAAGTGAATTAATCCCGCCCCAATATAGATTGATTTTCAATACTTGAATCAATGTGTACAAAATTATATGTAAGTATACTGTGGGTGATTGTAAATTACTCATTTTATTCTGTGGATG
This sequence comes from Gigantopelta aegis, assembly GCF_016097555.1. Classification (NCBI taxonomy): domain Eukaryota; kingdom Metazoa; phylum Mollusca; class Gastropoda; order Neomphalida; family Peltospiridae; genus Gigantopelta; species Gigantopelta aegis. Next base: position 113,400,025 of record NC_054702.1, read on the forward strand.
GCAGACATTACAAAATATTGTCACCACCAGCCCTACAAATGTGTGTGTGTGGTGGGGGGGGGGGGTCAACCTTCTGGATCCCCCCACCCCAGTACTAATTGCATAAAAGTATGATCGTGGAATAGTCAACTGGTTGCTTTTGAATTCCAAGTTCTAACTAAAAAGAGTGCAGATGTTTAGTATGATAATTTTGGCATGGGACATGTTAACATGCTGGAACTTGGCATACAGACAATTTTCACTCAACAACCACAAGCAGATCACACAAACAGTTGTACTATCTCCATCATATCTAGAAACAATGTTTCAAACAAGTTCAGAAATTCACTCCTTAAATCTGAGGTCAACTCAGCATAATCATCTTTATGAATTAAAACCAAGAACAGAATTTTATCGCCAGTTTTTCATGCAGGGGAGCTAAACTGTGGAACACAATACCTTCAAAGATAAAATATTCTCAATCCCTCGCCTCATTCAAATCCAGTTATTTTAAGCACTATTCAAATAATAATCAATTTTAAGATATACCTTCGTTGTTGATTTTGATGTGTTTGTTAAAATAACTATGATGTATTGAGTTATCACTGACAAATTGATTTAAATATTATTTAAATATTTATAATATGTGCTATTGTTTCTCATGCTATATATATTACATGTATGTTGATGTTGTTTCTTTGAATGTATGTATGTATAATATCATGTATAGATTAGAGAGGGCCTCATGGGAGACCAGTCACCTTGTACTGAATGTGTTTACCCTCTGAAAACAAAGAATTATTATTATTATTATTATTATTATTACTAAACAAGTCGTATTCACCTGTGACTGATAAACTCCTACAACAAATAAACTACTTACTTGGGGAGGACCAGCGTGCTGCTTCCACAGCGGGAGATTGTCCGGTCAGACATGACGGAATCCACAGTTCCCGGACGCTGAAAAACAAATTAGTTTTACTTACCACAGCAGCAAGAAGATAACTACTTTACAGTAAATCACAGGAAAGTTGGTTTAGTCTTCGTAAATGAATCAGGGTTGTAACTACTTTAGTGAAAATCACAGGACACATGTTTTACGGCATTGGTAAATGACACGGGGTTGTACTCAGATGAAATAACTACTTTATAGGAAATCACAGGACACACGTTTTACGGCATTGGTAAATGACATGGGGCCGTACCCACACTGAAATAACTACTTTAATACAGGAAGTGATAAGATACTTAAATTGAAATAACTACTGTACAGGAAATCATAGGACACTTGTTTTACATTTTTAATATACTCATTTATTTGGGTATAAATGTTATTAATTGTTTTAATTTTTAATGTCCATTGATTTGGGGGGAATTGCATGTTTTTGGTAGGAAATAGTTTCATGCAGACTTTCTCATAATGAATAAAATCTGAAAACTGAACATACAAGTAAAGATTTAAAGATTTAAAAATAGTATTGGGTTAATATTAGGGTGTCTTTTTTTTTCATATTCTGCTTCTTTTTTTTCAAAATTAAAAAAAAAAATCAAATCTCCTTGCAATTGAAAACTTGCTATCTTCTGTACCATACATACATAAGATTTTATTTATCACATTAAGAAAAGTCGCATAATTTAAAATATTACTTAACTACTGGCATTACTGGCACAGTGGATGTATGATAATGTAATTTTACATGTATACATTATTATTCTGAAAACACATCTATACACCATTATATAAACTATCAACTTACATTCTGTAAGGAGTCCATTAGCCGCCCAGACCCATCCAGCTCATTGATGAATTCTTTGAAGAATTTCATTTTCACCTTCATCTCACGAATGGACAATCTCCCAACACCAGGAAACAACAATTCTACATTTCTCCTAGCACCAAGAGCTCGTGTGATGGCATTCAGTATTTCCCTCACGCAGCCCTCGACCGTGTCCCGATCAAACGGGCTTTCAAACGACACTGCTGCATAGTTGAGTGGTACCACCGGAATTTGTCCTATAAATTACAACATTACACTTAATATTGTGAAATGCAGAAAAAAACATTAACAAATAAACAATTTACACTCCCTCTACAAATCCAATTAAAACAGATGATACAATATTGAAAACATAGCTTCATAAGATAACCATTATATTAGACGGCAAATAGCTGTAGTTTAAAGTATGCTGAGGTTTCATTGAACAAACATTCCTTTCCTTATCATCTAGATACTTACTACCCTAAATAAATAATCTGCTATCACTAAACACTCCTTTCATTTTGTTGTACATTTTGGGTTTTTTAGCTTTACTGGTGTATTTTTAATGTATTATTTTATAAAAGCAAAATGCCACTTAGAAAATATCAATTTCTTTTTTACGAAATGAATTAAAAATTTTTATAAACAATATTAAAATGTCAGAAAGACGATGGAACAGGTATATTAGAATATAAACAATAACGTAATAAACAAGGAAACAATGATTGTGTAAATAATATAAGTCAAAATTATTCTCAAAATTAATTTAAAAGGTTTGAAATACTTGCATTTTTTTATTGTCAATGTTCATTTATTTCCTATCTAAATTATTCCTGTCCTGAATCAGGCCCCTGATCTTATAGGAGGTTGGACTTGGGATGGGCGTGTTCGAAACCCTAGTGGTATATGAGCACGTAAAACTAGTTACCTACCTACCTATATCTAAATTATACAAAATGACAACATAATAGGCCTATATAGAATACATGTATCTAAAGAGACACGTAGTAATGCTAACTAGTAATAAAGAAATCAAAAGTTAAAAAAGTCATTAAAGTATATAATGAGACTTTATTCTTACTATAAACTATTGTAACAGCCATGTCTGACATTCATGTAGCAGTATTGTATGTTTGAATGCAACAAAAATGGAAATTAAAAATATCACAATGATAAAGTAAATACACATGTAGCACCTTTACAAAGCCATCAAGTTGATCAAATAAAGCATTTATGATTACCGAAACTGAATTGATAAATGTTACATGGTAGTAGCACATGACTAATCTATATTTTGTATGCGGTTATATGATCAATATTTTTCTGATTAATACCAAATACTCGATATTGCTTTTCTGGTGGTCTATTAAATAGCTGGTTATTTTCCATTATCCTTTTTAGGATTTTCAAAGGGTTTTTTTGCGATGATCAACACAACCTATTAATATTACAATGTCATGGTTTTTGTCAGAAAATAATTTGAGGGTGCGTAATAAAAACAAAACAGATCTACTAAGTGGTTATGGGTTTCGAGATTGGATACTTATTCCATGCACTTTGACCAATTTTAAACACCAATCTAAAAATTACAAAAATATATATATACTGAAGGCGAAAAGAAACTTTACCAGGACTCATGGAATAAGGGCTTACAGACCATATAGAGGACACTTACTGACACCACAACATCGTCGTTTGAGATTGACATGGGCTAGGACTGTACAACGTTGGCAGCGATGTGATTGGCTGCGGGTTCTTTTCACTGATGAAAGCCGGTTCTGTATGTTCAGAGTTGATGGAAGACAGCGTGTGTACCGCCATAGGGCAGAACGAGTGGCGGCTTCTTGCGTTCAGGAGGTCGTGCCATATGGTGGAGGGAATGTCATGGTGTGGGGAGGTATCTGTGCACAGGAAAGGACACCATTGGTCATCGTTCACGGAAACTTGACAGCTCAACGTTACAGGGATGACATTCTTCGTCCAACTGCAATACCATTTCTCCAACGGCAGCCTCATTGTGTCATTTTTCAGCAAGACAATGCCAGACCTCATACAGCCAGAATCGTACAGAACTTCCTTAGAGCCAACAACGTAAACATATTGCCATGGCCTGCACGCTCCCCAGATATGTCCCCCATAAAACACCTCTGGGATGTTTTGGATCGCCGTGTTCGACAACTACCACACCCTCCAGCCAACCAACAGGAACTGATCCAGGCCCTTCAAGAAGAATGGCAACGTGTCCCACGTGACCTCATCAGACGACTGATTTTTTCTATGCGTCGGAGAATTATTGCTTGTATTGGGGCAAGGGGTGGTCACACACGCTATTAATGTGACTTGTTATTGGACTTGAGTGATTGTCTGTATGCTTTGCATGTCGTCCATGAAGTTGAAAGCTCGATTTATGTACACCACCTCGTTTTGGGAAAATGTGACGTCATTATCAGATGCTGAATGACACTCATTTTTAGTTATGTTGATGTTGACATATTGATCTAGTCAATATATTTTACCTCATGCGACTATCTTTTGTTGTTTTTACATCAGAGTGATTTAAAACTATGGTAAAGTTTCTTTTGGCCTTCAGTATATTAATTTCCAAGATTTTAAGGATATGTAATTTAATTATTTAAAAAAAAAAAAACTAATAATGTTTAGGTATGCAATTTTCCCTCTGTACCCTCCTCTAGCAGAAACCCTAAATGTTTTGATGCAAATTGCTGAGATGTTTTGTTATTTTAAATGGAAAAAAACAAATTTTTAACAGATTTTCATCTCCCATAACTTTCCATGACCAAACTCAAAGTGTGAAAAACACCATTTGTAAATTCCATGATTATATGAATCATGAAGATGAAACATTGTATTTTGGTTGACAAGACACAATAAAGTATAAGTTTACTGAAATAATTCAAGTTCTACTGGTAAAAGACCACAGTTATTTGTGAATCTTCAGCTGAGATTTATGCATGCCAGTTTAAAGCATTCGCTTGATGTGCAATCGGTCTGGGATCGATCTCCGTCGGTGGACCCATTGGGCTATTTCTCACTTCAGCCAGTGCACCACGACTGGCATATCAAAGGCTGTGGTATGTGTTATCATGTCTGTTGGATGGTGCATATAAAAGATCCCTTGCTGCTAATCGAAAAGAATAGCCTATGAAGTGGCAAGAGCGGGTTTTCTCTCTCAATATCTGTGTGGTCCTTAACCAAATGTCCGACACCATATAACCATAAATAAAATGTGTTGAGTGCATTGTTAAATAAAACATTTCCTTTCTTCCTTTCTAAATGCCCACATGTAGTTTAAAAAGAAAGATACAAGTATTATTAATCTTAAGGAAATTACATATAGAGTTATAATACTAAGAGGACCCACTTTAGATACTTTAAGTTAAATGTGTTACTTCCATCATAATGTGGCCAAAATTATAAAATGTGTCCACAAACTGCATGATTTTGGGTGCATTTTTGACAATGTTTACACCCATACAAACCACATCCATGTAGGAGTTGGCAAATACGAGGCATATATTTATGGAAACTTTGCTCATCAAACCTTTTAAAAATTCTCATTTGAATAAAGGTTTAGTTATTAACATTTTCACAAAATCTGCTCGTTTGAAAATTACCCAAATTGATCGCACCTGACTTTTGTCACAAGGAAAACCCTGTACATGAATTCCAAGCCTCATTAAAGCTAAACCGTTTGCACTGCTGGTTAAAAACCAAATGTAATTTTTAAATAACTCGTTGGTTATCAATAAGTTTAATAATTTACTTCATATTAAATAATTACTCTTCAAACATTGATCTATGCAAAAAACCATTAACTATAATCGTGAGAAGGTACACCTATTAAATTAACAAGATGTCATGCCCAAGATTGTTTTTAACTGACATTAATAATTTTATAGTTTATAACCTTGTTGTTCACATTATTTTCTTACCTGGAGCATAGCGTTTTGAAGTATGTAAGGCATGGGTTTGTGCAAACTTCTCTGCAATGTTAAAAACTGGCCTCTGCATTAAAAGAAACTTTTTGTTGCCAATATCCAACTTTTGTTGTGAAAAGGTAAATGTACCTAATCCACCGATATTCACTCCCTGAAAATAAATTAAAATATTAGTAGTTAAATCTTAATACAAAATGATTGCATATAAATTCATAATGCTTAATAAGTCTTAACTTGTACAGCAGTTTAGAATTTTTTTTTTGAAGGTTTCAGGGTAAACATTTAGTGTTAACCCAAATCTAGAAATTAAAAAATATTTCAGAAGAAACTGAGGCACAATATAAGATCAAACTTGTGATGATGATGTAATCACAGGCGAATGGGCTCCTATTTTTGAAGGGGCGAGGCTGATTTTTACCCGAATTAAAAGAAAATGCCCAAATCTGGATAACAACATTTACAATTCATATTTGTATTACAGTCGAATCCACTGTATTGCATATCGGTTTATAGCATAAATTGGTTATTTGCATATTATTCTGCTGCACAAAACCTTTTAGTATTAAACCAATACAAATTATATTGCATAACTGAATAGCTTAATAAAGACAAATGTCAGTTAATTGCATATGAATTGAAAAAAAATTAGAACATTTTATCATAAAATATTACACAAATCTTTAATATTTTACCAAAAACAATTGTAATTGCACAGAGGACAAAGCTTAATATTCTCTGTTGGTTAAAAACTAATATGCACACAATATTGAAAGAAAACAAATCATGTAATCCTGGGACCATTATTGCATCATTTAAGTCTTGATGTCAAGATTTTAGATGTGATTTGTCCTTTTTTACAAAACCACTTAACCCTTTCGTGATGTGATGTGACGGCATGCAGCTAATTAAATGACAACATGGACCGCTATTGCTATACCTACTATAGCTGCCCCATACTGTTGCGTAAACACCCCCAATAGTATAATGTACATACACCATGACGTAATTAGTTTATGTATGATGTATTTATAGAAGTACTTCTGTTATAAGTGAGGAATTTACCACAAAAAATAGCAATGAGGGTTCTTTCAATGTTGACAATTTCTCTGACCAAAGTGTTGGTAAATAGGCTATTGTACACGCAGTATCGTAACTCCGATGCCATGTATACCTTTAGTTGGATGACATTCTAGTGCACTTACATGTTAATGACTAGTACAAATGCCACAAGAAACCCAATGTCCCTATTCGAAAGCAGGGCAGTCTTTCAGATAGGCACATTGGGTTTCTTCTTGTAGAGTTTGTATTAGTCAACATCATGTAACATAAGTGAACTAAAACATGATCCAACTAATGATCTGTGGCATTAGATTTAGGAAATGGTGTAGTTTAGACATAGTAGGCCAACTTACCAACCACTTGGTCAGCGAAATTGACAGTTTCAACATAAAACAGATTAGGCCTAGAAATTGTCCCCACTATGAAATATACACAATGGAATTAATAATTACTTATTAACTCTTAATTTGTTTGCTTTACATGCTGTAGTTTAAGGAGAAAACTACAACTTTAGATACATTATTTCACTATCTTTATGCAGTGGCATACCTAGAGTATGGCACGCGCCCAGGGCACGTGCCACTTGAAAGGGGTCACCACTGAGCAGTTTCTATTAAAGTCAGATGTTACAGGGTTGAAAATTAACATAAAAACCATGGTCGCCAGCAGGGCCAGTTGAAGAAAACTCTTACTGGCCCTTCTCAAATTCAACTAGCCCTCCAAGTATGACACTGAAATTTAACTGAACAGCCAAACTCAAAACTAGAATGTTTTTTGTTGAATAATAACCATGTGCTCACCGTATATAGTCTGTTTGCGTCAAAAGAAAACTGATGAATTGGCGTTTAACTTTATAATGAAAAAAGTTGAAATTCATATAAAACATATTATTAATATTTAAACTATTACCAACTCAAATACAAAAAATTGAAAAAGAAATCAAACATAAATAAAAAAAGTTACTTTACAAAGTACAATTAAATTATACATATTAAATCTCATTTTTATACGGGGTGAAGGCAAAATGCTAGAACAGCCAAGGTATGCTGCTTGTCTCTTAAGTAAAAGATAATGCAGTACAAAGAGACTAAAGGTAGAACTGAGCATATTTTAGTAAACTAGTCTGGGAGTGGCAGTCTTCTTTGTGGCAATGCAAGAGGGATGAAATAAACTTTGTGGCGATGCAAGAGGGGTGACATCCCCAGTAAATGATTTCCTCGAGAGTGGCTTTTCTCCTATAGTCAAGGCACTAGATAGAGATCTATAGAATCATCCACTATTTTGACAAATGCCCATTCCACTGCTTTGTACAGAGATACGGCTCTGGTCATGTACTACGGTTTTGTCATTCGGATTACCTTGGATGTTCCATCAATTGCCTTAAAACCTGTATCAGAAAAAAAGAGTTAACATATGCAGTTTGATGGTAATTTGTAAATAGGTTTTGTTTTAATATACACTGAACCGTTACCCCCAATAAAATGTTATTTGAGATGGTATGTGTTTAAAACGTACGTAATAAATTAATATGTTTTTATATGAATGTTACCTTTATTCATTATTTTGGCGCTGTAAAGATATAGAACATGTTCTATGTCTTCTGCTGCCAGATCTATAATATTTTGTCACATTTGATTCAGTTTTCGTGTTTCATTTTCAACTGGTACCATATTCGCCAGACCCTAAAATCGACAGTCGCCCAACGGACTACCTTTATAAAATTCTTAGTCGCCCTTAGCCAATAAATGGGCGACTGCTAATTTTCAACCCTGATGTTATCTAAAAGATGGGTGTCAGATGTTTGGACAAGAGTGCAATTTCAGTGCTTGCCATAGGCGCTATTTTCCGTAGATACGCCATTGTTTTTATGAGCTATAAAGAATGAGCTATAACAACATAAATAAAGTAACATTGCTTCATGATGTCATATGGCTCAGTCCATGATGTCATTGGAGCACAGACACAAAAAGGTTCAAACAATACTCACAATGGAAATCAATTAGTTGACCAAACACCTACACAAATTTCTATGCAGCAGTGGATTATTCCGCTGTTATTTTATGTGCACATGCATTAGCTTAGCCTTTGAAAAAACTGAAAGATAGACTCGGCAGTGCTCTACAAAGCGAGTGAAATACTCGCCATGGCAACTAAAAACATTCCTTGGCATCTAAAAAATAAAATCACATTCGCCAGTTGGTGACTGTCAAATAATCTTACTTTAATCTGTAAACAAAACTGGACATCAGAAAACACTGTGGACCAGTAGCAATTTATCTTCTATAAAACATGTTTTCTATCAGTATTTTGTTTGAGACATGTCAATCGGACTATAAATAACCATTTTCCAGTGTTCAAGAGTAAACACGGTGATGTTAAGGGGGAGGTAATACTTCGTTATGATGTTATCTCCCTTAACTTAAAGTCGGTCCTGTCCCCTTTAGAGCCAGGTTTTATTTATGTATTAAAATGAGATTGTTGAGCCACTGTATGTCTTTACTTGTCTGTTTGAAATTCAAACATTAATTATTTTAAATGTCGACTTGTATGTGTGTTATGCTGCGCTCCAATCGTCCCTCCACGATAACGACTTCTCCAGTCGTGTATGTCGTTTTAATCACTTCGGAAGTCATGTTCACCAGTGGAGGATGAAAACTTGTTTCTAATTTCATGACTCAACTTTAGACAGCTTTAAAGACACGACTATTTACAAAACAGTATTTATGGATTTACAAGGCAGTATGTGACGAAAATAAATATTATTTAAACCAAAAGCAACGTAGCCGATTGGTAACTACTAGTAACACGTTGAAGCCTGGTAGATATTATCACAATGCCTTTATTTAACTTTTAACGAGTACTGCAATTTAAATGCATATCTTAGCAGTGCCATTTAAATAGTAATTCGCTTAAATTCGTTTAATACAATTATTGCGTACGGAATTTGATAATGATAGTTAACAGTCTTTCACTGTTTTAGTGGAATCGGATACAAACAGTAACTTGTAATTACTATTTAACAACTAGGAATCACCTCTTCACAAGTTCAATCGAATGCATTCCTAATAACAATTACGACATTAGCAGTGTGTCGTAAAATGGCAGATGAATTGATTTAATTACAAGTATATATTAGCTGGCAACTAAATATGCGTGGCTGGAGACTAAAATATTATACTTTACTGACCAGGGAAGAGTAAATTTGAACTTGCTTTGTAGAGCACTGCTTGGACAAGGCAATTATGTCCCAGAATACATTTACATAAAGATAATTAAATATTATTTTCTTATATTTGTACATATGAATGGCATGAAAAATTCAGATTTACGTGTTATCAACTAATAGTATCATAATTCAAGACACTTTTTTAATCATTTTAAAAGTTGATTGTACTAGAATTATTTTAAGAAATTCAGAAAAAACACATCATCATCATTTTTTTTTTTTACATGATATGTACCAAATTTTATTTATAATATCTCTTCAAAAAAAGTAGGGGAACCTGAAATATTAAAGGGACACGCCCTAGTTGTTAACCATTATGCCGTTGTTTTTCGCTATTAAACCCATTTTCTCATAAAAACGTGATCTAAGTGTTACAGTTTTGTAGATTAACCAAAATTAGAATTAATTTTCGTGGGCTGAAACTAGGGTGTGCAACTTTAATGTTAATATCAACTATTAGACGAACATACATTTTGACCACAGACATCCTAGTAAAGAACGTTGCAGGTCTGTTTATGAACACACCGAAACACATTCCATAGTTTGCACGTGCATCACGCAGTTGCCCCGGACACATGCATGTGATGTTATTCTCAATTTTGACAATTTCCAGGAAGGTTGATTAATCACAGTGGAACATTATTTCTGTCAATCTTTTTCATTCTGTTGATCGTACAGTTGTTATTGTTTTGTTTTTAGTCATTTTTATTGTTTGAATTTGCAATTTACTGATAAAAAAAACTCAACTTTCAAATTTCACTTCTGACTCCAATCGTCCTTAAAGATCTTTGGTGGTCATAAAACCTACTGTAATACTGAACTACCGGTTGTAATGTTTGTCCAATTAATTCACTATTATCATATAACCATTCCCCACAGCTAATATAGCTTGCAATTTTAGCAATTGTGACTTCTTATTAACGTTCCCCTACTTTTTTTTAAGAGTATGTATTAAACTGTATTCGGAATCTAGAGAAATGCTACATTACAATATTTTCATTATTTCAACCCTTTATAACAAAACAAAAATAAAAAATTATAAAGAAGAAAAGGTAAGTTATAATAAAAGTAAACAAACCTTCTGTTGGGTCATCTGCTTTGCAATAAACCCACAAACATTTTCCCAAATAGAAGCAACATCTGTAAATAAACAAGCATTTTGAGAGTACTGGTATTGGTAACGAATAGAATTGCTTTATTGGGTCCAACAATTTATTTTTTAATCTTCAAAGTTCAAGGGCCATAACTCTGTCAAAAATAGGTTAATCACTGCAAAAGTAAAACTTGAGCTGTAATTATACATGATAAGGATATACGCAAAATTTCATTATAAATATTTTTGTAAAAGTAAACAGTCAACTGTTGTTTTCTCAACTCCCTTGTCATGATACAGAACATTAGCAATTATTGATGAACAGAAAATACACGTATTTCCCGTATTTAAGCCCTGGTAGTTAAAGTATTTTTAATAATAATATTAATACTTTATTTAAAGATGGTAACTCAATTAAGGTTGATGACAGTCACTTTTTGGACCCTTGTTTTGGCTTCATACACAATAAATAAAACATACCCAACAGTAATTGTTTTATATGATATATTTGACAAAAGGTACTTTTTATTTGTTTCATTTTAATTAATATTTTGTCCAGAATTATGAAAATTAAAAAAATACCGACCTGTAAACAGTGTTGTCTGTTTGTTATAAAATTTGACAGGTGTCAAATGTGGGTGCTGTCGGATTTCTTTCTGTAGTATGTGTATTAGTGATTAATATGTGGATTTTTTTTTTATAAGTTAACTCGAAAATGATCAATGTAAAGGTATTTGATGTCAAAAATAGGATTGGTGTGGTATTAGTGCGGGAATCTTTGCCAATTTTTTGGTTGTCAGGAACTGCCAAAAAAAATACATAGGTTGGACTGTAATGAGAGCATATTTATGTCCAAATGCCCATCTAGCTCTCTTACAGTCAGAGTACTCGGGCTACCCTGTAGCCATCTCCACAAATTAAATTACTCTACATTATAAATTTTTGCTGACACATTTTGTAAAGTAAAAATGAATACTTTTCTATTTTAAAACAAATTAAATAATAAAAACAATTTAAACTGTTTTTAAAATTAAATTAGTCATTAATGATCATATATAAATGCATGATATGAATGGGTTTTATAAAAAAAAGTAATATTAAACATGAAAATTAACAATGCAAATATGAAATAATCTATAAGACCTTATGACATTGACTTGTGAAATTTAATTTGTCACAAAAATAATGTCATCGTCAGGCAAGTCAAAACCTACCATCCTCTGATAATGTGTCTCTTATGCTTGAATATTTTCCTTTTTTCGCATCAGAGAATAATCCTTGCAATGCCTCCGACATTGTTGAATCAAGATGTATTTCAAGTAGCTAAACCTATGGCATATTAAATTATTTATAAACACAAGGTCCCATTTTGGATATGCAGACAAGTTACTATCAACGTTGCTATGGGAGCATCCGGAGTGGTTCCTTTTCCGTTCTGTTAAAAACCACAAATACGCATGCGCAAATATCCCCCCACCCTGAGTTTCGGTAAATCAAGACTCAAAAAGAAAAGTAATTGAATGTAAATTAGATCCGATCCTCAATAAAGAATGAAACGTTCTTTGTTGATATGGTTGTTACATTTGTTAAAAATAAATATGGATTATACTAATCTATCGTTTCAGCCAATTAGTTCTGCTAGTTGTTGTTACTGTTATCACAGTTATTTTATAAAAATGATGCTCCCAACATATAATGTTGTCAAGATAGAGACTAGCCTCATCGTTGTGAAGGGAAATAACTACAACTTGTCTAACCGGTTTTTAACTTTTGACAACTTTTGTAAGTTGATGAAAAATATGTGTTAATGTTAGATTATATCAAAATTTATGTCAAAATGTTGTTTTTGTGAAGTGTATCTTTTTAGTTTTTAAATAAAAAGGAAACCTCCAGATGTTTTTAATTGACCAGACTGCACCAGTCTGATTAAAATTTGTGTCGTGGAGTAGGCTAAAGAGGTAGTTCATAAAAATAAACTCGAATGTGCATTTACATTCGAGTTTATTTTTATGAACTAGCTAAAGAGGTAAAGTCACAGTCACACATCACATTTTATCAACAATTGAACTGAAAAGTAAACACTTGTTGATCCAACAGACAATGTCTAACCTAAAAAACATTTTGATTAGTGAATTCTTTAATACCAAATACAAAGATCCAGAGACTGAAACTGCTAAACATGTAACAAGAATGGAGTGCACACCTATTTCAAGTATAGTCGGGCTTGCAGTTTCCGCGGGCTTAGCTATTTTTGGAATAAACATTTGGTGGCGCCATCTAGTGTTTATTGACATATGCAAATAGACAGGAAGTATGTTTTTAACAAATGCAAACAAATCAGTGTGAAATGTTCCGTTCTTTTGCAAGTTATAAAAACAAATATAAATCATGCACCATTTTCACAAACCTTGAAATAGTAATTGATCCCCCGTCTTGCAATTTTGAAAAATTATTTCCTTCCAATTCACACTCCGACTTCCCACGTGTCCCAGGCTGACGTCTGCTATTTGGACTTGTCAGCTGACCAGCCGAAATATTTTGTAATGACGTGTTACGCCTTGTATGGAGGTGCATAAAGGCCACATAATATTAACATGAAACTGTAATGTCACACATTGTTGGTTGACTGAATCACGTAGAGAATGAGCGAGATCGCCAAAATATTTGTCACTTTAAACATTTTTTTTTGTTTTTAATTATAAGCACAACTATAAATAATAAGTGGTACTGATAATAATATTTACAAAAATAAATAAATAAAATAAAATAAAAGTAAACAAAGCACTGAAAAGATGATAATTGGAAAGAACACAAAAACTTACCTTCATCACCCCAGCCTGGACCATCCACCTCATTGAAAACAATTCAATTTCCCATGAGGAAAGTGAAGGGTCTGATTTGGAGGAATCGAAATGCTGCATAATTTGTAAAGTTTTCTCTTCCGGCACACAGAGTGTGTAAATCTTGTGAGTGTCAAGTGGGTACAATGTGATAAAGGTGATCACTAGAAATGTTTTATATTCTCCAGTGATACCAAGATTGTAAGGGTGGACAGCATGTTTCTGTGCCTTTATTGCATGCATAATATACTCAGCACGTTTTTACAATGTTACTATTCTGTATATTGAAGTTTATGATTTGTTCCAGTTTAAAATATCTTGCATTCCAGGATTTGTTCAGATTATTTATACCGAGAATGTTTAAGTTATTGGTTTTAGGTACCTTTAACCATGATAATAGGATGGTTAAAAGGACAAATTCTGGGAATATTCACATTGCTTGATGTTCACGCTCAATAATACGGTAACATTTATTAACATTTTGTCCATAACAAGCTTCCATACTAAACAATCACAACACCCGCAGTAACTGAGAGTTCCTTCCCTTTGCATATGTACATCACCGCATCAAAACTGGTACATGTTTCTTACTGGAAATTAATGACTTGGGTGGGATTTTTTTATTTCACTATATGCATGAAAGCATGAATAACAAAACAGTAAAAAAAAATCGTTAGATTAGACAAATGTTTTTATTCAGAATCCCATTTTCCCATAAGCCACGCGGTAATAGGCATTCTATGCTATTTGTTAAGTTTTACGAAGTATCCTCGTTTAATCGAAAACCGTACGACTAAGAAGAAATGGCTGATGCGCATGCTTAATCATTTTAAAAGCATTATCGAAAACCGTAATATGACGTTATCAACGTAATGGCAACAACACAAAATCGGCTTTTCCCACGAAAACAGTCATGTGATAATCACGTGACCTGAAAGCGGCTATCCGGAAGTGATTACTCAATCGGCAGTGCTAGTAGACATGTTTGATTGTCTGGATTCCGTCATGCACCTGTTGCTGTTTAGGCATGCATTTTGCATTGCATTCAGTACGATTAAAGGGTACAAATTAACTGTAATAATACATTTCATTGTGCATAAAACTTATGGAAAGCCCCATTATATCGATATATGTATAGAGGGAACCTCACCCTAACCCTAAAACTAACCCTAACCCTAAAACTAACCCTGACCCTAAAACTAACCCTAACTCTTAAATTAACCCTAACCCTAAAACTAACAATAAGGGGTAACAGTCAGATATTTTACCGGCGTGTCAACGATCGAATATGCACATACATTACAAAATACCCGGAAGTAAAATAACAGTTTTCGATTTCGTATGGTTTTCGACAATTGACGATATGTTTAAAAACTTGTTTTGGCAAATTAATTTGGTATTCGATATTAATAACAAATAGTGTGTTACCATATATACAACTGTTTAACTCTTTAATTCCCATTCTTGACTGCAGTCGAGATGCGCAAAATTAACATAAAACCCCATTCGAGACGCAATCGGTCTTTGTAAACACAGCTGTCAGCATTCACAGGAGTTATCTATCTTGATTCTGTAAATACTAGAACATTGTAGAATGACAATCGAACACATTGAGTGTATTTTGTTGTCTGTTGTTATCACAATATTGTGTTAAAAAGAGAACAAACAACTGTCTAAATTTGTGTAAATGTTATTGATGACGTAACGCGCACATGGTTTCGATTTCTCGCTATTTGTACAATATTTCTTTTAAAACATACTGGACATTATTATTTAATGAAACTTGTTATCAACTGAAAGTGAAAATAAACTTTGTGAAAGCGTCATACACAATGACGTCATGGATCGTGATAGTAGTGTTTAAAAAAATATATTTAAAAAATATTAATTAAGTTCTTTTGTAAATTTTATTTTGGTACTTGGGACTCATTAAGATGTCCTCTAAACTATGACACACATCAAAATTGTGAAACATTAGATGTTTTCTTACAATCTGAGGTTAAAAAATTACATATTTCACATAGGAAACTAGGGTCAGTGATGACATTTTTTAATTGTAAAGCTGGGTGGATAAGAGTTAAGTAAATAATATTTGATTGATTTTCGGTTACACATGAATGATGGTTAATTTACTGTTTGTCCTTATGTGTGTGACTATTAATTACTCTAGGATACAGCAATGCATAGTTATATAATAAAATGAATCTGAATGGTTTACAAATCAAGTTTCCCCTGATGGCGTCATTATTAGTTTTTACCACCATAGGCATAACAATAAAATTAACATAATTAGAAACATCTGTTATTTTGTTTAGACATAGTTAAGTTATTTGTTACAGGAAATGCTATCGCTTGAGAAAATGGTGAAAACCATGCATTGAGAACTAAAACTTTGTCACAAACAAATCATTGGTTACATGAAAACAAGTAGTTGTAACTGATACATGATTTGACCTGTCAAACAACTTTACAAGTTCCTGTGATAGACCATTTATAGTGCAACAAGTGTGTTTTCAATGATTACATCATAAGCAAAAGTTCACAAACTTCATTTCCCCCACCCCACCAATATATTACAGTTTATTTTCATGTTTCAAATTGTCATTATAAGCTGTTGTACACACGTTATATAGCAGAGTAATGAACCTTAAATCATAAAAAAACCCATAGTTAACTGACAAATGGTATATCTTTCACATTGCTACGTTTTTCAAATGGTTTTTTAAAAAGTAAGACAAAAAGTCTGTTTAAAAAGTTAGTTAATTTTGCATAGTCGGGACTTCTAGAATTTTTATAAAATCCACTATCAATGGGATCAGTGATTAAATTTTTTTACTAGCCACAATTTAAAATTCACTAGCCCTACTTTACTTTAAGTTAGTACAATTTTACTAAATAATAACAATAATCAGATATGTCGTCTAAAGACTGAGATAGAGCTTAAAAACACGAACATTGGGGGTTGGGGTGGGGTCCAGATGTTTATATTTACAAAACAGACGTAACTGCAACATTTAATCTTTTCTTCCGTTTTTTCACTAGCCATCGGGCATGGCAATAGTAATTATTTACTAGCCATGGGAGTGGGGCTACCATAATCTAGAAGCCCTTGCATAGCTATACACAAAATGTTATCTACTAAATGTAATGTGCAATCACAGGTGATGTTTATTATCATTTATTTTTTAAATGTTATTAATCATTCAACTTTTTGCATTAAATTAAATCTTCCAAGGTTTACATGCTTTCAGGGATCAAAATAGTCAAGAATGGTCATTCAGGTTACCAGGAGGTTACCTCGTTTCAGGAAAAAAAATTGAGAACGGTACATCGTTCTTCACTGAATCTTTATTAATTACACCACCTAAATTTGGACAAACTGAGTGTTATTTAGATACACATACAGTATCAGAAGAGAGAGAACTGTGGTGTGAGTGAATAACAGAATATTAATGTGTCTGTGAAGGTATTTTATAGTAATAATGTGTGGTAACCTATAGGTTACCGGGTCTGTATTTTGTGGTAATCTGTACGGGGTTATCAAGACACATTGCTTATTTTGATGCCTGTGCTTTTAAAAAAAATGTAAACAGTGCTTTAAAAAGTGAATGAGCATTTAAACATGATGTAGTAATTTTGTCCAAGTATCATTGAGCACTGGACCAAACAAAAAATTAAATTGTGTTAAAATATTTATGTATGATCCTCAAAAGGTTGTGTAACGACACCACTGTTGAAATGTTGAAATAACCATATGTTAGACACCAAATAGTCATAATTTAAAATGCATTATTTTCTAATGCAATCACATTTGTATTATTTTGTATTGTAAACATTTGTCTGTAAAAATAATGCTATTATGCCATGATGTCATTTACTTTATGTCATGTAATGCACGGCACTTAGAGTTCTTAGTTATGTGATGTAATGGCTGATGGATATGCTGTAGACAGCAAAGAGATTTTTATATTAAAAACTAAAAGTGTCAGTGGGTAATAAAGATAATAACCAACTCATTACTCGGGACAGATTGTCAGATAATCTGTAATTCCTCGTAGCTCGTTATTTATTCTACAGATGTTTTAGACATTTTGAATATTTGAATCCCATAATAATAATTCCAATAATGTGATGTTTCAAATAACTTATTTATATTCTGTCATGTAAATTTCATTAAAATATAATTGCTATTTCAAAATTTGTTCAGAATGGAGTACTATTACTATTGTTTCAGTGGTTTACTTGGATTATTACCTGGTCAAAAAAGTACACAGGAATTGAACCAATTTATATGAATCCATATACGTATATTAAAATTAAAAAGTTTATTCTGCATTGAGGAAATGACTAATATTACAGTACTATCAACTGCTATATTGAGTGTTAGCACACATGTAATAATTGTGAACCAGTTCCATTTGAAAGAGGTTTTATACCAGACTCCTGATTGTCTCATTTCTCATTTCCAGCTCACAATGTCTGAAATTCGAAAACGTAAAGGACGTTCTATATCAACGAAAGACAAGACTTCCAACTCTTATTCAACATCCAAAGACAAGCAAAAAGATGCCGCTTCAAACTTGAATATTTTTTATGTCAACCTTGTGTTGGGTGTGTGTGCAATGTTAACCTGTGCATACATACATTCTACATACATGCACACTATTCACGAGAATCAGATGTTTTTTACCGGCATCAAGGTAAGTAACTGTTCTTTTTGCCATCTTTCATTTTGGACTACATGTATATATGCAGATTGCTTTTATAACTTGATGTCAGATTTTTGTCCAGTGTGAATTGTAAATGATCACAAATAATTGTAATCTTCTTCCTGTGCATAGAGATTATATTTTTAGTAGAAAAGCTTGTGAAAGGGCATACTGTGAATGTTTGTGAAATGTGTTGATTATGTTACAGGAAGTTGAAAGAGAAATATCATTTCGGACAGAGAGTGGATTATACTACTCCTATTACAAACAGATGGTGAATGCCAAATCCATTTCTTCAGGTTGGTGTACAGTTATTGTTCAATCTTTGATAAAAAAAAGAAATAATATTCTTATTATAGTGTAGTGACATTCAGCTCCATCCATCTCTTGAAGCTGGGAGGAATTCTAGAACACTATATATTGCCTGCCTGTCTTTGGATTGAAAAGGCAATTGAAATAACCTTTGTATGTATAGGCAATTGAAATAACCTTTGTGTGTATAGGCAATTGAAATAACCTTTGTATGTATAGGCAATTGAAATAACCTTTGTACGTATAGGCAATTGAAATAACCTTTGTGTGTATAGGCAGTTGAAATAACCTTTGTACATATAGGCAATTGAAATAACCTTTGTACGTACAAACTTTTGTATTGCTGACCAAGACATCTGCTATGATAAGTCCATACTAAATTTAGGTACACTACTTTCAAAGAAGAAGAAAAATACATTGGATTTTCCATCTAGTGAAAGCAATAAATATAGTCTTATTGTATTCAAGACTACTGGTGTTTTCCTCAGATCAGGATGGTTAAAGTATATATTTTATGTGAACATTACCCACCTGCAATGTGAGATGCAAACACAGGCATACCTTAGTTCTACAATGAAGTAAATTATTTTAATACATTCGGGTAATATGTTCTCTTAATTCTTACACTGGGATAACTGTTTACATGATAAATAAATTTTATTATGCTAGGTTTTTTTTAAAGTATATAATTGATTTGTATTTTTCAGGCATTCAATCCTTAATACATGACAACTTAACAGAATACCCGAGTACAATCAACATTCTGGAGCGTATGAACATATATCAGGAAGTGTTTCTGGCTGTCATGTACAGAACACTTGGCATTCGGGTAAGTGAACATTTTAAACAACACATAAATTTATATCAGTCTTTGCCAATATTAATATGCAGATGCTTAAATGATACACATTTACTTCAGCAATAAACTGACATAACTTAAAATATTTATTTTGCAGTCTGCAAGCATTAGTGTGTGTAATTTAAAAAGAAAATTTATTCAGCAAAAACAGAAATACATAATAAATATATCTAAAGGATAATAAATGAATGACTAGTTATTATGATGTAATATGTAGATCCTGAAATTAACTCGTCCCTAAATTAATGCAAGTAATGGTGGGCAGATTAAAATGTGACATGAAATTAATGCGAGTGGCCTCCATTTGAAATATTACTTTCCTAATAACATGTACTTTTCGGTTAAATCTCCTAGAATCTACAGTATTTGTCTTGAGTAAAATAAGGTTAACTTGTCCAGGGCTCACCCTGGATCAAAAATACCTGTAGCCAAAATATTAGCCAAATGGAATTTTTATTAGCTATATTGAAAATGTTTTAGCCAAATTTATTTTACATAGTACTGTATAGAGTATTTATATATGAATATGAAAATGTGTCTTTTTCAGCTAATTGTGTACAAACTGGAACACATAGGAATAACAAAACCTCAATGGGGGTATGGGGCAGTTAATATATTTGATTTTTCAGCAGGAGTGGGGTGGGGTGGGGATGGGGTTATGCATTATCTTCAGAGTTTGAAGCCAGTACCCCATACACCCACCCCCACTTCTAAGGCCTATGACATTAAATTAACAAACATACAGAAATATGGGGGTGGGTGGATGTTTATGGAGGGTGTTGTTTTTTTTTCTTCCTTTTTTCCCAAATAAAAATTTGAGAGCTTTTTTTTTTATATAGAGCTCATTATTTCTTTAAATAGCAATCTTTATGTTAATTTGAATTTTTCCTCTTTTTTTTTTTTCTTTTTTTTAAGTGACCCATCAATTCCCCACCTCAAACAATTTCATAATTTGTGCAGTGTTGTTGCTGTTGATTTCAGCGTCGTGTTAAATGCTTGTTGTGATTTCTGCTTGCAAAATACCTCGGCTAAGAATGCCGACTTCACAGTATACTCCATTTATTTAAAAAAAAAAAAAAAAAAACATTAATAAAATTAAAAATTTACGGTCTTTTTAAAATCCAGCTAACTTATTAAATGTCACCTCACAGTCTTACAAATTTATAGCTAAAATTATCTAACAAATATGATTATTGTAAACTACTTTTATTCAGTGTACATTTAACTGCAATTTGTATAAATACTGCATGTTCATTTCACGCAATCGTGATCTACATGTGTGCTCTCGACCATGGGTACAAAATTAACAAAGACGAAGGAATAAAAAAAAAATTGCAGTTAGGTATTCATTGATGCAAACAACTATTGTTTTTCTACAAATTTACATCAAGATTTACTTTTGCGTAATCGTATTGTTTAATGTCCACAACGATGTCTCTTGACACGCAGGTGTCGGCTGACTCTGAAGCGTGACGTATATTCGCACCGAGAGCTGTCCTCAGTTCAGCCAACAAACGTTCTTCCTAACATTCACGAACTATTTGATTGATGTTCGTCATGTTCACTCGGCCTTGAGATAGCCTACATGTCTTTTGGCCCTGAACTGGCATGTGTATTACTTTGGTTCAAAGATTTTACAAAGTAAAAATAACAAGTTACAGATCTTCCAGACATTGCTGTCATACATGTTGAATGCATGCCGTTAAAATTAATAACCATGATTATTAAAATAAGCAAACATTATAAGGCCTACACTGAATTCTGCATGACACCATTTTTTTTGTTACCAGTCGCGAGATCGCTATTACGCTAATTGAATATTTGGTATTATTATTATGACAATTTATGTTTGAGGTGTCGGATAGATTATGTAACTGTTTGTTCACATCAGAAGACAGAAAATGGCTTGCCAAAATTTTAGCCACTTGCAAATTTTATTAGCCATTTTTTGTAAAAATTAGCCAATGGCTAATTTGGCTACCGACAGCGCGAGCCCTGTTTGTCATCAGCTTTAGTGACTAATAAATAGAGGATAATAAACAAGTTTCCGGTTATTATCAAATTTATGTTCCAAGTGAAATAATTTTCAGTTCAGACAAATGAAAATTATTTCACAAGGGACATAAATTTGATAATAACTGGTACCGAGTTTGTTATTCTATTTATTACCCAAGCTATTTTTTCTCTAAAAGCCTTTATTTTCGACACACATGCACGTACATGTATAGAAATGATATAAACCACTTTACACACTGTTCTGAGTATTGCTATAACTTTGTTATTTAATCACATTCATAGATAATTTTCAAAGACAAAAGTTCTCTTTATTCTGGTACAAAATCTATAATTAATTGCATTAAAATGACATTTAACACCAAAAAGAGACAGCCGTAAATGATAACTCTTTAAACTACATGACATCATTGTGTGTGTTTGCCAAATCATGATGACGTCATATTTAGTACCGACATGGTCATTGGTTTGTAAGTGTCAAATCAGTCAATAGTATTGTTTGTTAGACCACTGCATGATAATTTCTCAGTGAGAAATTAGATTTTTATTTTCCCCGTTATGAGTGCCTGCTGGGGTAATAAATAAAAATTATGTCAAGAGTGTTAGTAATCTTAAATTGTCAAATAATATGTTAATTTTGTAAAAAGCATATTGAGTTAATACTAAGGACCATAACAAGTAACTTACCTTTATGTGTACGTGTATATACTTTTTAAAAGTGTTTGTCAATTGTACCATTCCTAATTATTAATGTGACCATTTTGATTGCAGAGGTTGCCCATTTTCTTCTACATTGATGCCGTGTTTAACCTTCATGGATGTCTTGTGGCAGCCCTGTTCATTATGTCATGGGTTCTCAGTGGATCGTGGCTGGCTGGCACGCTGACCGCAGTGTTCTACATCCTGAATCAGTATGTACTCTATATACCTAGTACTATTGTCACAACCCTCGATTTGAGGGTGTCCTTGTAAATGGCCATAATTACTAACTATGAAGGCAAAAGATCACTAACAAGATTAAAATTCACCAATATTTGACAATATCTTCAAAACAAATAAGTAGATGAACTCTTATGTTCACTAATTTATTTAGGGATATAATTCAATAAATAATTCAATAAATAGGACTAGGTTACTTTCAGATTATCACATATCACACTTTTTCAATTACCTTAAAAGACTGAGTCAGTAAGTTGCACTATAATAATTATTACTAATATACGAAGTCCCCAACGTTATAATATATACAATCTGAATTGTGGACAAAAAACTTCAACATCTGCAAGAATACACACTTCAAATACTTTGTTTAGTTTATATAGACCTATATTTACTGCATAGGCACTCTTATCTCTATCTCTCTCTATATATATCAGTGTTCGAGATTAATAGTATCCCGATATCCCGGGGATACCAGAATTTAATTTTGGATACCAAACTTCAAGAACCCAGATTTTGAAATGTTAGTATACTGGGATACTGGCCAATTTAATCTTGAACACTGTATGTATATGTATATATATATATATATATATATATATATATATATATATATACATTTAACTTTGCCACATAAAAACCACAACACCTGGGGCATACACCTTTTCTGTGTAATGGGTGCTATCTATCTCCCTAAATTCTATTAATAATAAAGCCAAAAATAATACCTTTTAATCTTTATTAATTATTTAATCATTAAGGTTGTAAGTTTGGTCTCTAGAAGTTATCCCAATAATATGCTTATGTAAATCCCATATAATTTAGTAATTTATAAATAAACCCAACCCACCTATCGGGGCAAATGATTGACAGAAACTGACAAATGTCTGTTGGACTGGTATATATACCCCCGTTAAAATCCAACACTGCAGAATTCCAAATCCCACAATATCCAACACTGTTGGATAAACTTCCTACTACATCATCTGCAATGTTGGATAAAACCCAACATGGTTGTAGAAATCCAACATTATTGGATATTTCAGATATAGTTGGAAATTCAACTAAATAATATAACAGGAATACGCTATTTAATGAGCTACATGTGCATAATTACTTTTATATTTAATAATTTCGACATAAATGCACTCATAAAATTGATGCTAAAAATAACTAAATGTTTATCTTAGTGCACAAATAGCAAGATTGAAATTTAGCAGACGACAGATACCAGAAGTATGTTGATCGAGACTATAAAAAATGTGCCTGTTTAAACGAACACATGGCTGACACAAACAACTAATCTCTGAGTTTCCATCACTTTACAACTACTAACATGTTTCATAAAGTAATGTTTGTAATGATAGTAAAGTAATGATTAATAATAAGTACATTGCTAAATACAACCAAATATTCTGTGAATTGTGAGTAATTAATCTAGTTGGTGAAAAGCTAAATGTAAACAAGCAAGTTTTCCACGACTCTCTTAAAGGTGCATTATTTGTAAAATACGAGCTGGGAATGTGTTAAATTCCCAGATCCTCAACTTCTTCATCTATCTACATTGTGAATCAATATGTACTTTCATATACCTAGTACTATATCGCAAGTTCTTTATCTATATATATTTCTGACAAACATTAGAATTTTGCAAAAACGTTACCATTACAGTTATTGTGTGTACAACACTCACTTTGAATGTACAGTGTATATCATTTTAATTGGTGAATACTGTATCATTCATCCAAGGAAAAGGTAAATGGTTTTCAATACACCTAATGATAACATTACTTGCTGATTAAAACGCTTTGATTATTCTGTCAAATCTACACAGCTGTGTGTGAAATATGTGTGTTTTTCTGCTATGCAACATAAACAAATTTGTTCATAACAAATATTAGTTTTTTTACATAAAGTAAGTCACAAATGATCAAGTTTGACTGTGGATAATTGAATTGGTGAATTTATTAACAGTTCATCTCTACATAAGGTTAAGTTTTGCATGTATTACATTCTTTATTTAACAACATTTCTGAAGGTGTTCAAGAACAACCCATCTCCACATATTAAAGGTGGTTATCATATGCAGGTTATGGTTATACTTAGAAAAACCTTTTAAAAAACTTAAAAACATATTTTGGGGGAAAATATAGTACATTGTACTGTGTAGTTGGGCTGTTATTGAATTCATTTCAAATGATTAGAATGAGTTTAAGCAAATACTGCAGGCATCGAAATAAGTCGAGAACGGTCGTTCAGGTTACGGGGAGGTTACCACATGTTAGAAAAGTCGAGAACGGTGTTTCGTTCTCGATAAAAAATTTCAACGAATGGTAGTTTCGTTTCTGAACGTAAACCAGGCAATGCATTCAGGACTTCTGCATTTCATTTTCTCGTCAGGAATTGCATCGATGTTCGCGCGCAAGTCACTCCGCGTTTAAGCAGCGTCCACTAAATGAATTTATGTCCGTGTTTTGTTTTCTCGTACAAAATTGCACCGATGTTCGTGCGCACTTGTGCAATTGTAAAGCAATTTTGGCAATCCGCGTTTAAGCAGTGCCCACTAGATAAATTTACTTCCGGATTTCATTTCTCGTATCGATGTTCGCGCGCACCGTTACAATTTCAGAACGACCGCGTAGTAGTAACAGGAATTCAATTCTAACTTTCATATAGTTGTGGAAACCTATAGGTTACCAGACTATATTTTGTGGTAACCTGTAAATGGGTTACCAGACACAATGCTTATTTCCATGCCTGATACTGTACAACTGAAATTTCTATGTTTTTATTTTCATGGGTTTCAAGGGTAGGGAGGAAGCCTCGAAAGTATAAAACCTTAAAAATATTTTTAAATATGAACACATTCTATGAAAAATGTAAATTGTATTCACCATAATAAACTAACAGTTTACCGCAATATTTTATTTACTACAAATCACGTAAAACTACAAGGAAATAGTATATTCAAGACACCATGTTATTATATTCAGTACTGGTTTGTGGGCTATGCTGGTATACTCAGCTTTCTATATGAGTATGAATGAAATGTATCACGCTCAGATTAAACACTACACATTAAACTTTAAAAATATACTGACGTCCAAAAGAAAGTATACAAAAAAAAAGTATTTCGATTCCTTTATAATTTGGATTATGGAAATGAAATGGTGGTTAAAAATGTCGGCCAAGTACAACCAAATGTATCCAATTACCTAAAACTGGTGAAAGTGTCAATTTTCATAAAAAAACGTGCATATTTTTATAACGACAACTGCACCCATATAACGAAATGCACGTGCTAAACTGGTATAAAAATCTCTTGAAACGGCATGTTAGTAAGACTACCCGAAAGCACACAAGAAATGCCTCGTTTGTCAGCAGCACAGAGACAGAGAGCCATTGGTATGGCCCAGCTGGGAGCCAAGCATGACCACATTGCAAGAACATTCGCTTGTACCCATGCTACCATAACCAGGTTGATGGAATGTTTTCGACAGACAGGGCACACAATTGACAGGGCTAGGAGTGGAAGACTGTGTGTGACCACGTCGATTCAAGACTGTTACTTGCGCATTCTCCATCTCTGAAATTGCTTCCTCCCTGTGACTACATCAGCATCAACGGCATTAGGACATCATGTTAGTTGACAGACAGTGTCAAGACGATTACGGGAACATAGTATTCGAGCACGTCGACCCTACCATGAAGATACATTAACGCAACAATACGGACATTACAGATTGATATGGGCCAGAAGGCATCGCCGTTGGCAAGTGCGAGACTGGCGACAAGTTGATGAGATCAGGTTTTGCCTGTTTAGAGCTGATGGTTGACAGCGTGTATACAGACGTCAAGAAGAACGTGTAGTGCAGAACTGTGTCCAGGAAGTTCAAGAATTTGGAGGAGGTGGTGTCATGGTCTGGGGAGGTATCTGTGCGGACTTGAAAACAAGGCTTGTTATTATTCAAGGTAACCGTAATGCACAGAGGTATCGAGATGAAGTTTTGCGACCCATTCTGTTGCCATTTATTCAACAGCAGCCACGTGGTACACTCTTCCAGCATGACAACGCTAGACCCCATATTGCAAGAATAACACAGGATTTCCTCAACAACATGAACATTCATGTTTTGCCATGGCCTGCATGTTCTCCTGATATGAACCCTATCGAACATTTGTGGGATCATCTTGACATATAAATCAGAAGACGACCAGTACCACCAGCCAACCGTCAGGACATGGAGAGAGCTTTAATTGATGAATGGCAATGGATTCCCGCTAACATCATCCGGCGCTTGACGTCATCAATGCGGCGACATGTTGTGGCATGCATTGATGCACAAGACAAGGTGGACATACTTGCTATTAATCCAATGTTTAGTGACTTTGCAGACACATAACATACTGTTGTTGAAAAGCTGTTCTGACAGTGTCTTTGTGGATCATCTCATTTTGACCCCATGTGTCTTTGTAGCATAGTTTCTTGAACATTTTATGCTTTTATTGAATGAAATTTTTTTCACAACATGCCAAAACACCACTCTCATGAATATATATCTTTTGAACATGCAACATGTTTTGGTTTTTCTTCAGTAGTCTCTCAGTCTTTTTTCTTCTTTTTATCCCACTGCCCCCTTTCCTTTCTCTCCTTTGAATTCCATTTCATTTCTTCCCGATCTGGCAACTCCTCCTATCTTTCAACTTCTTTCGCTGTCCACCTCCACATCCCAGTCCTTGTCTCTCCAACCGCGACAGGAGCTTGTCTCTTGTGGCTATTTGTGCCACACACCTGCCATTCCCCATCAGCTTTTAACTGTGGGCTTAGTCTGACCACATCGGGGAGTGTTCAGTAGTTACTTCTGGCATTGTTAAGAGGCACTTGTAACCACCTACTATGCACTCCTACTTCTGGCAGTCGTTAGTTAGTGCTATGGGTCAGACCAGCTTTATTAGCGGCAGAGGACGAGGATGCCAGATGTCTCTCAGAGTCTTGGTATAGTTTCTTTTGGACGTCAATATATTTCGTAATTAGCTTTATATAAATTAAAGACTGTACAGTTGTATCGCTAATGGCATACGACATACCGTATTATTTAATTGCAAATAAATGCTCTATTGTTTAACTTTAAGCACTGGCGATTTCATGCAAATGGAAGATGACACAAAACTTTTAATGTTGTTTATCACTGAAATAAAAACACTCTGATTTCTGAATTGGCAAACCTTGAAAATAAGAAACCTCAAAATGTTTTTAGTCCTCCAACCAAGAACATTTTAGACTAAAATGTCCAGTTATACCATATATTTGTTTGTTTTGTTTTTTTATAGTGATGAGACAACCCGCATTGCTTATGTGCTTCCGTTGCGAGAGTGTTTTTCTTTGCCATTCACCTGGATACAGCTTGCCGCTATGACCTTCTACCTCAAGAATAACCTCTCTGGGTGGAAAGAGGTGAGACTCGGTATATAGTTCTCTATTTTGTCATTGGTCACAGTTTTAGGAATTGTATACCTCAATTTTTTTTTATTCATTGCATACCATATTTTTCATCAAGTTCTACCAGAATTCATATCCAGTAGAATCTCATTGGGTCGAACTTATTGGGTGGAATACACCGCAACACTTGAACCAAAAACAAAGTCCTGAGTTACATTTACACACTGTTAACCGAATGGTTAGGTCAAACTAGCTGATGGGTCGAACACTTTTTCGAGCACTGACAGTGTTCAAGCCAACGGGATTCAACTGTACTATATACCACTGTGTATTAGCCAACCCATTAATTTGCAAATCAATATCAGGTCAAAACATTTGGTACAATGTATAATCCAACTCAGTTTTATTTAGTTGAATCGGACAAAATTAAAACATCTCTTTCTTTTTCTTTTTTACTTCAGAAACTGTGTACCGCGGTGATCATCATGAGCACGTTTCTCTTTGCCCTCTTCTGGCAGTTCAACCAGTTCATCTTCCTCCTGCAGTGCATTTCACTGTTTGGGGTGTGGATCCTCGACATGGTCCACTCACAGAAGGTAATACGTGTTCTTCTAGCTCACTGTTTGGGGTGTGGATCCTAGACATGGTCCCCCCACACACGGTAATGCGTGTTCTTCTAGCTCACTGTTTGGGGAGTGGATCCTAGACATGGTCCCCCCACACACGGTAATGCGTGTTCTTCTAGCTCACTGTTTGGGGAGTGGATCCTCGACATGGTCCACCCACACAAGGTAATGCGTGTTCTTCTAGCTCACTGTTTGGGGAGTGGATCCTAGACATGGTCCACCCACACAAGGTAATGCGTGTTCTTCTAGCTCACTGTTTGGGGAGTGGATCCTAGACATGGTCCACCCACACAAGGTAATGCGTGTTCTTCTAGCTCACTGTTTGGGGAGTGGATCCTCGACATGGTCCACCCACACAAGGTAATGCGTGTTCTTCTAGCTCACTGTTTGGGGAGTGGATCCTAGACATGGTCCACCCACACAAGGTAATGCGTGTTCTTCTAGCTCACTGTTTGGGGAGTGGATCCTAGACATGGTCCACCCACACAAGGTAATGCGTGTTCTTCTAGCTCACTGTTTGGGGAGTGGATCCTAGACATGGTCCACCCACACAAGGTAATGCATGTTCGAGCTCACTGTTTGGGGAGTGGATCCTAGACATGGTCCACCCACAGAAGGTAATGCGTGTTCTTCTAGCTCACTGTTTGGGGAGTGGATCCTAGACATGGTCCACCCACACAAGGTAATGCGTGTTCTTCTAGCTCACTGTTTGGGGAGTGGATCCTAGACATGGTCCACCCACACAAGGTAATGCGTGTTCTTCTAGCTCACTGTTTGGGGAGTGGATCCTAGACATGGTCCACCCACACAAGGTAATGCGTGTTCTTCTAGCTCACTGTTTGGGGAGTGGATCCTAGACATGGTCCACCCACACAAGGTAATGCGTGTTCTTCTAGCTCACTGTTTGGGGAGTGGATCCTAGACATGGTCCACCCACACAAGGTAATGCGTGTTCTTCTAGCTCACTGTTTGGGGAGTGGATCCTAGACATGGTCCACCCACACAAGATAATGCGTGTTCTTCTAGCTCACTGTTTGGGGTGTGGATCCTAGACATGGTCCACCCACACAAGGTAATGCGTGTTCTTCTAGCTCACTGTTTGGGGTGTGGATCCTAGACATGGTCCACCCACACAAGGTAATGCGTGTTCTTCTAGCTCACTGTTTGGGGAGTGGATCCTAGACATGGTCCACCCACACACGGTAATGCGTGTTCTTCTAGCTCACTGTTTGGGGTGTGGATCCTAGATATGGTCCACCCACACAAGGTAATGCGTGTTCTTCTAGCTCACTGTTTGGGGTGTGGATCCTAGACATGGTCCACCCACACAAGGTAATGCGTGTTCTTCTAGCTCACTGTTTGGGGAGTGGATCCTAGACATGGTCCACCCACACAAGGTAATGCGTGTTCTTCTAGCTCACTGTTTGGGGAGTGGATCCTAGACATGGTCCACCCACACAAGGTAATGCGTGTTCTTCTAGCTCACTGTTTGGGGTGTGGATCCTAGACATGGTCCACCCACAGAAGGTAATGCGTGTTCTTCTATCTCACTGTTTGGGGTGTGGATCCTAGACATGGTCCACCCACACAAGGTAATGCGTGTTCTTCTATCTCACTGTTTGGGGTGTGGATCCTAGACATGGTCCACCCACACAAGGTAATATGTGTTCTAGCTCACTGTTTGGGTTGTGGATCCTAGACATGGTCCACCCACACAAGGTAATGTGTGTTCTTCTATCTCACTGTTTGGGGAGTGGATCCTAGACATGGTCCACCCACACAAGGTAATGCGTGTTCTTCTATCTCACTGTTTGGGGTGTGGATCCTAGACATGGTCCACCCACACAAGGTAATAGGTGTTCTAGCTCACTGTTTGGGTTGTGGATCCTAGACATGGTCCACCCACACAAGGTAATGCGTGTTCTTCTAGCTCACTGTTTGGGGAGTGGATCCTAGACATGGTCCACCCACACAAGGTAATGCGTGTTCTTCTAGCTCACTGTTTGGGGAGTGGATCCTAGACATGGTCCACCCACACAAGGTAATGCGTGTTCTTCTAGCTCACTGTTTGGGGTGTGGATCCTAGACATGGTCCACCCACAGAAGGTAATGCGTGTTCTTCTATCTCACTGTTTGGGGTGTGGATCCTAGACATGGTCCACCCACACAAGGTAATGCGTGTTCTTCTAGCTCACTGTTTGGGGAGTGGATCCTAGACATGGTCCACCCACACAAGGTAATGCGTGTTCTTCTAGCTCACTGTTTGGGGAGTGGATCCTAGACATGGTCCACCCACACAAGGTAATGCGTGTTCTTCTAGCTCACTGTTTGGGGTGTGGATCCTAGACATGGTCCACCCACAGAAGGTAATGCGTGTTCTTCTATCTCACTGTTTGGGGTGTGGATCCTAGACATGGTCCACCCACACAAGGTAATGCGTGTTCTTCTAGCTCACTGTTTGGGGAGTGGATCCTAGACATGGTCCACCCACACAAGGTAATGCGTGTTCTTCTAGCTCACTGTTTGGGGTGTGGATCCTAGACATGGTCCACCCACAGAAGGTAATGCGTGTTCTTCTATCTCACTGTTTGGGGTGTGGATCCTAGACATGGTCCACCCACACAAGGTAATGCGTGTTCTTCTATCTCACTGTTTGGGGTGTGGATCCTAGACATGGTCCACCCACACAAGGTAATGCGTGTTCTTCTAGCTCACTGTTTGGGTTGTGGATCCTAGACATGGTCCACCCACACAAGGTAATGTGTGTTCTTCTATCTCACTGTTTGGGGAGTGGATCCTAGACATGGTCCACCCACACAAGGTAATGCGTGTTCTTCTATCTCACTGTTTGGGGTGTGGATCCTAGACATGGTCCACCCACACAAGGTAATGCGTGTTCTTCTAGCTCACTGTTTGGGGTGTGGATCCTAGACATGGTCCACCCACAGAAGGTAATGCGTGTTCTTCTATCTCACTGTTTGGGGTGTGGATCCTAGACATGGTCCACCCACACAAGGTAATGCGTGTTCTTCTAGCTCACTGTTTGGGGAGTGGATCCTAGACATGGTCCACCCACACAAGGTAATGCGTGTTCTTCTAGCTCACTGTTTGGGGAGTGGATCCTAGACATGGTCCACCCACACAAGGTAATGCGTGTTCTTCTAGCTCACTGTTTGGGGTGTGGATCCTAGACATGGTCCACCCACAGAAGGTAATGCGTGTTCTTCTATCTCACTGTTTGGGGTGTGGATCCTAGACATGGTCCACCCACACAAGGTAATGCGTGTTCTTCTATCTCACTGTTTGGGGTGTGGATCCTAGACATGGTCCACCCACACAAGGTAATATGTGTTCTAGCTCACTGTTTGGGTTGTGGATCCTAGACATGGTCCACCCACACAAGGTAATGTGTGTTCTTCTATCTCACTGTTTGGGTAGTGGATCCTAGACATGGTCCACCCACACAAGGTAATGCGTGTTCTTCTATCTCACTGTTTGGGGTGTGGATCCTAGACATGGTCCACCCACACAAGGTAATAGGTGTTCTAGCTCACTGTTTGGGTTGTGGATCCTAGACATGGTCCACCCACACAAGGTAATGTGTGTTCTTCTAGCTCACTGTTTGGGGAGTGGATCCTAGACATGGTCCACCCACACAAGGTAATGTGTGTTCTTCTAGCTCACTGTTTGGGGTGTGGATCCTAGACATGGTCCATCCACATAAGGTATTACGTGTTCTTCTAGCTCACTGTTTGGGGTGTGGATCCTAGACATGGTCCACCCACATAAGGTATTACGTGTTCTTTTAGCTCACTGTTTGGGGAGTGGATCCTAGACATGGTCCACCCACACAAGGTAATGCGTGTTCTTCTAGCTCACTGTTTGGGGTGTGGATCCTAGACATGGTCCACCCACACAAGGTAATGCGTGTTCTTCTAGCTCACTGTTTGGGGAGTGGATCCTCGACATGGTCCACCCACACAAGGTAATGCGTGTTCTTCTAGCTCACTGTTTGGGGTGTGGATCCTCGACATGGTCCACCCACACAAGGTAATATGTGTTCTAGCTCACTGTTTGGGGAGTGGATCCTAGACATGGTCCACCCACACAAGGTAATGCGTGTTCTTCTAGCTCACTGTTTGGGGTGTGGATCCTAGACATGGTCCCCCCACACACGGTAATGCGTGTTCTTCTAGCTCACTGTTTGGGGAGTGGATCCTCGACATGGTCCACCCACACATGGTAATGCGTGTTCTTCTAGCTCACTGTTTGGGGTGTGGATCCTAGACATGGTTCCCCCGTACAAGGTAATGCGTGTTCTTCTAGCTCACTGTTTGGGGTGTGGATCCTCGACATGGTCCACCCACACATGGTAATGCGTGTTCTTCTAGCTCACTGTTTGGGGTGTGGATCCTCGACATGGTCCACCCACACATGGTAATGCGTGTTCTTCTAGCTCACTGTTTGGGGTGTGGATCCTAAACATGGTCCACCCACACAAGGTAATGCATGTTCGAGCTCACTGTTTGGGGAGTGGATCCTAGACATGGTCCACCCACACATGGTAATGCGTGTTCTTCTAGCTCACTGTTTGGGGAGTGGATCCTAGACATGGTCCACCCACACAAGGTAATGCGTGTTCTTCTAGCTCACTGTTTGGGGTGTGGATCCTAGACATGGTCCCCCCACACACGGTAATATGTGTTCTTCTATCTCACTGTTTGGGGTATGGATCCTAGACATGGTCCACCCACACAAGGTAATATGTGTTCTTCTAGCCATTCTTCTTTGTCACTGATAATAATAGTGATGTCATCAACTAGCATCTACTATCTTTAATCCTTATAAGATATATTTGTAGTAAAAGTTTACTAAATTTTTTATATCAATGTTTAGTTTATGTTAGTCTGTTTGATAATAATTTTTGTGTGAATTAAAACCAACTATAAATGTATAGGAAAAACGGTCAAAATGATCTATTGACTACTTTTACATTTGGTACACAATATTTTATGTCATTACTTATTTTGTATGTGAAAACAAACTTTCTTGTATTATAAATATAAACCTATATGTTTTTTGTGCGTGCAGGTACAAAGGTTGTTGTTGATTATTCTGGGCAGTATGTTGGCTGTGTGGGTAGCTCAGTTTGGCAACACAATGATTCCAGTTTCTCTCTGCCTCAGCTTCACCCTGGCAACACTTCTGCTTATGAAAATTAAGGTATGTTATATAACTGAGGATCCTGCTTTGTGAACTGTCACGGTTTCAATACTCTGCTCGGTGTATTGCCATATGCAATGTCAGAGTTTTAAAATGAAAACGAGATATCCAGTTGATAGCAGTGTTTGTCATGATTGATTTTCATGATTCTACAGTGCTAGAACACTTGCCTGAGATTCAGTGAGTAATTGAACCATCAGTCACAGTTGGTGGACCCATTAGATGATTTCCTATTCCAACCATTACTCCACAGCCAATTTATTAAACACTGGTATGTGCCGTCCTGTCTGAGAGAAAACCACTGTTGTATTTCTGTAAAAATGGGCGTGATGTAGCCCAGTGGTAAAACGCCCACCGGTCGGTCTAAGATCGATTCCCATCTGTGGGCCCATTGGGATATTACTCATTACAGCCAGTGCACCATGACTGGTATATCAAAGGCTGTGGTATGTGCTATCCTATCTGGGATGGTGCATATAAAAGATCCCTTGCTACAAGTTGAAAACTAGCAGATTTCCTCTCTATGACTGTGTCAGAGTGATGAAATGTTTGACATCCAATTGTCGGTGATTAATAAACAATCATTGTGCTCTTGTGGTGTCATTAAAAACCAAACTAACTTGTTTTCTTTAATAATATTCAATAGCTATTTTTGTTTGTGCTGGAAGTGTTATTAATATTTGTTTGTTCATTCATTCATTTATTTATTTATTCATTCATTCATTCTCTCTAATACTTTAGATGAGGTGCCACATTTTTTACCATATCATTAAACATTCCTTTCTTTTGCCAGGGTGAGAGTTCACAGCCGTGCAGTTTTGCCATGCGAGTGATAAAGGTTGTCCTGTATTCCATCTCAGTGTTGCTTCTAATGGCTATCTCCAGCACTCTCCTTAAGGTAAGCATGGCTTTCTGTCGGTCTTAACCAGAGTAGTCATTTGCTGTTTAGCAAATATGTGGAAATATTACTTTACTCTAATGATAGGTTTGCAAGAATAACCCCATTTTGATGGATGTATTATTGTTCCACCCAATATTTTGCCATCTGATTTGAGAAATAGTTTGTACATTGTTTATCAATAGCAAATGGATCGACTTTACACATTCAGATATAAATATTGTTCCAGAGAACATTTTGTTGAGTATCACGATTCTCTATGCAAATTTCACATATTGCTACACAATTATAAATATTTGTTGCTAATCAATTTTCAATCAGTTAATAACTTTTGCTAATACAAATTTGAAAACAATGTATTCCCTGAGTATGTATACATGTTTTTACCTTGTTTGTTGTTAGAAAGTAATATTTGTTACTGAGGAAAATTCAAATAATGCTAATTAAGGTATGATGTGATGTTATAAAACAGACTTAATTATTTTTGGTTTGATTTTTTCTTATCTTGCAGTAAAGTACCTTTCAACTTATGAATCATAATGATTAGTCTATTAATCAAGTTAGAATTGTTCGTTTACATTGATCTTTCATGAGTATCTTGTATATCTATTTGATACATGACATTGTTTATTTGTTACAGTTTGTGTTGAAGGTTGATTCTGATGATCACATTTATAAATTCCTTCAGAGTAAATTTGGCTTTGGAGAGCTGGCTGTTAAAAGGTCTGTATTTTTCTGTCTAGCAGAGTGTGTGTTAAACATAATGGGCCGAATTTACAAAGCCTGTTTATGTCTTACACGTGTGTAACTATATATATTTACAATGCTTAAACACCTGTTTATGTCTTACACGCGTGTAACTATATATATTTACAATGCTTAAACACCTGTTTATGTCTTACACGTGTGTAACTATATATATTTACAATGCTTAAACACCTGTTTATGTCTTACACGTGTGTAACTATATATATTTACAATGCTTAAACACCTGTTTATGTCTTACACGTGTGTAACTATATATATTTACAATGCTTAAACACCTGTTTATGTCTTACACGTGTGTAACTATATATATTTACAATGCTTAAACACCTGTTTATGTCTTACACGTGTGTAACTATATATATTTACAATGCTTAAACACCTGTTTATGTCTTACACGTGTGTAACTATATATATTTACAATGCTTAAACACCTGTTTATGTCTTACACGTGTGTAACTATATATATTTACAATGCTTAAACACCTGTTTATGTCTTACACGTGTGTAACTATATATATTTACAATGCTTAAACACCTGTTTATGTCTTACACATGTGTAACTATATATATTTACAATGCTTAAACACCTGTTTATGTCTTACACGCATGTAACTATATATATTTACAATGCTTAAACACCTGTTTATGTCTTACACGCGTGTAACTATATATTTACAATGCTTAAACACCTGCATTTAAGAAAAACAGGCTTCATAAATTCGGCTCAAATAGTCTGTGTGTGTGTGTGTCTGTGTGTGTCTGTCTGTCTGTGTGTGTGTGTGTGTCTGTGTGTGTACGTGTGTCTGTGTGTGTGTCTGTTTGTGTATGTCTGTGTGTGTGTGTGTCTCTGTGTGTGTGTCTGTGTGTATGTGTGTCTCTCTGTGTGTGTGTGTGTGTGTGTATTTGAATGACAAGAATCCTCTTTTACTGTCACCTCCAAAAGTTAGTTTATCAGTGTGTACTATAGTGATTGTAACATTTCTTCTGAACAATCAGTAGAGGATCTTTCATATACTGTTTTACCGGCAGGACAGTACATATGAACTTTGAGATATCATATGTGGATAACTGTGTACATGAAACCACTGAGGTGAATTGATCCTATAACCTCAAGTTAACCTCGGACGAGTACTCTATATACATATGAGCTACATGCTGCACACAACTTGAAATGAAACCATACTTACAGTTCACAGAAGGCATCACATTGTAGTGACCAGGTTATTGAAATAGGGATAAGGTTACACACCACCATTAATTACTCTATGCTGTTCAATACATTTTCTATGTCGGAATATATTCTGTGGAAAAATACAACACTATCGAGAAGGTCATGTGACTACTAATTTTAGGGAGTGCTCTCAACTGACCAGTACTGTGTAAAAAATCAACATAGGTCGACCACGAAATGTTTAAGTTAGCAGCCCTCATGACTGAGCGCCGCCTCGTGTTGCTGTTATACAAGTGGCACTATACCACTTGCATAGTTGTTATCAGTTAGTACTACATATAGCAAGTAACTTCAAACCAATGGGTTATTTACAGAGGTCAGTCTACATGTAATCATCAAAGAAAGATTTAAAAAAACATACTGTAAAACGGTTTTAATTTAGGCACGAAAATTACACTTACGCAAATAATAAAATCCATTAGAACAAAAAAACAACAACAAACAGTTTAGCAATTTTGGCATGCTGTTCTGCACCATACAGTCTATATTCACCGTGTTTTTGTTTACGATTTGTAGAAGTGTTTAATTTATCAATGGCATCATTGGCGGCCTGTGTCGATTGAACTTCTTCGATCGTTAAACACATTGAAGGGTCAGGTAAACCAACAGTTTCAGGTTTGTCCGCGCTTTTTTTAACCACTGCAAAACTGAACCTGCCATAACACTGTTTTTGTGAAGAATGATAAATGTAGTTGCTTTTTGGAACAGACATTCTTACTGGTATTGTTAAGCTGTGAATAAACATTTAGAAATTAGTATAATAAGCCATTTTTAATTGGCCAATCAAAATAAGGGACACAAATGGTTTTGTAAACTTCCGGAAAAACGTCAACGACAAGTGACAAAAACAAAAGAGGTGAGAACGTTTTTAACAACCGTTGTTTAAACATTAAAACAAGATTACTAGTACAAGTGTATGTCTTTATTTTACACTTTCTGGAGAGTTGATTGAACCACATCCTGGATTAATTTCATTAATTGTATACACAGTGTGGTCTCTGCTGGACATGTGGCTACAGCACTTAGTGGAGTCGCTCAGAAAGGGATAATATTACGTATACCTCTGTTGACCACTCTAGTGTCGATTTAATGTTATGTACCAAAGTATAGTTTTGTACCTGTTAGTAATTTAAAAAAACAAACAAAAAAGAAAAACCAAAAACCATGACACCGCGAAAATTAAAAACCGTGAACTGCCTGCATTTTTGATATCGCGAAAATTTACTGCCGCAAATAATACCCGTTTTACAGTATCAGAATTTTGTAGTATTTTTATTTATGAGGAACTATTTAGTAAACCAGACTATATTAAGCTGCTACAAGTAACGACACAACAAATGGTGGTATGGTGCCATAACCGTATTTCATATTGCCTTCATTCTCAAAACTTTTGACTCTATACCATTAGTATCTTTATTTCACTGTTGGTCTCAAACATATTCTTGTTATGTGGTTGGTGCAGATTGTTACATAGCTTTATTTAATGTTTTATTTACATTTTGTGTTCGACAGTAAGTTTACTATGCACCTTGTTCTTTATGTCACGTATCTTGCAGTTTTGAGTTGAGATGTTGAGATGTTGAGATTGTTCTCTATTGGTCTTCCTTCTGTATTTCAGAGATTTTGACTCAAGATTGTACCTGTGTCTAGATATATTTGACTTCCTACCAGTCATGGTGTATCAGCATTTGACCACCGGTGGAATTTTCCCTTTCTATCTGCTAACTCATGTTGGCTTGTTGGTTTCTCTTCTCATAGCCATCATTCAAAACTGGAGGTTTGTGAAGAAAATTATTAATAAGAGATAACATCAAAGATCCTCAGTATAAATGTTAGTGTTAGAAGTAATGTTAAGAATTTGCATTGTATGTTCATAATAGATTAAAACAGTGCAATATAAATGTACGTAGATTTTCCTTATTAGTTTGTAAAACAGTCCTGAGATAAAAAGAAAAGGACTGTTTAGTTAACAACACCTCAGAAGATTTCACTCGGCAGCTATGTGGTGTCTAAAGTGTGGTTATTTTGACACCTGGTTGAGATGGAGCTGCACTGGCTACTTCTGCCACAAAGCAGCAAAGGAACTTTCCCATAGACAATACATACCCCAGAAACTTTGGTTTGCTAGTCATACGGACTTGGATGGGGTCGGGGAAAATCCAACTTCTCCAAGGATGGTCAATCCTATGATCCAATGTACCTCAGGTTAACACTACCAATGAGCCACATCGCACCTTATTTATGGAGCAGAAATTACCATAGCTATTCTTCATGATTTGAAGGTACGGTAAATTACTTTCAGTGTTGTGATGTCCAGGTAAAATGACTTATAATATCACTTCCTAAACCTTGACGTCATGTACGACACTGAAATGCACACAGCTTTTATAGTGATATAACTTGTGAAGTAGAGTAAAACAATGTAAATGTCTGAATGTTATGTTTTTCTGACGAATTAGTTTTTTGGCACTGGTAGAAAATATTTTCCTACTTCAACATTAATTTTTATTTTGCAGCAAAAAGGAAAGCAAAGATTCCAAAAGTGAACATATATTGAGCTCCAGGCAAGATTTAGCATTCCATACAGGTAGATATACCCACTAGAAGCCAACACCATTCATGTAGCTTGTACAGTGTAGAGTTTTCAGTCTTTCAGCAGCTCCCATAAGTTGAACCAATGTTCACTTTGTTTGTGCCTTGGTTATGCATTTATTTCACAGTTATCTGCAATAGCAATGCATCTTTTATTTTAGTTTTTAATTTAAAAGAAGTTATTCAAACCAAAATGGATTGCTGTATAGTGCTGAGTGTTGGCCACATTTTCAAGTCTCTAAATACAATCCTGGGAAGAGTGTTCGGACAATACAAAGAGCCAGCAAAACATTTCTAATATAATGTTGTATATGGAAACACAACATTGATGAAAATCCATCAGCCATTGCAGGCCTTAAAAGATTACCATAACATAATTTTACTGGTATTTTTAACAGCTTCTATAAAGTCCCATATCAATGACAATTTGTTTATTTGATACACATGATGAAAGTTATTCTGTATTTGAGCAATGAAGACATCTTTATTTCATTTTCATCAAGTTTGTATTCTCCAGGGTATATGATTAGAATGGTGATTCCATCTTCTGTGACCACTGACTGTTGTCTGATGGTATGTCCTCAGTTGCACATTTAATTGGTCATAGCTGATGAGTTTTACTTGCTGTTATTTCTTTATTCGGCAATTCGTAATTATTGAAGATTAAAAACTTTTTATTTTGTTTGGATATCGCCACTTCTAAAAATAACAGAAGTGGTAGTGTTCATCATTACAATTATTTCTTTGGTGCTAAATAATATTTTCACCACCATTATGAAAATAAAACTGCATTTATCTGCTAGTAATGTAATATTGTTGATTTGGGGAACATAGAAATAAAAGAACAACAGAATAGTATTATCCCACATTAGGCGATCACTTTCAGAAGTTTTAATCTTTTCAGTTATATTATGCAAATGTTTTTGGCATAATCCTTTTTTAAGTTGTGCACATTGTGTGGGGTTTCATATGTTGTCTGTAACAGACTTGTTTTTAAATTATGCTGTTAAATACAATAGTTTCTTCAAAAATTGCACAAGCAAGTCAAAGTGTTAACATGACTGGGCTGACTGGCAACTGGAAATATATCTCTTTTTGCACACCCTTATTACTATATTTATTGTTCACTTCAAGCTTAATACCAGTTTAAATAATTTTTTTTTTTTTAACGACATCTCATTGACAAGCACATTGATTTATTAATTATCAGCTATTGGATGTCAAACATTTGATAAACACATGTCTTAGAGAGGAAACCTGCTACATTTTGTCATTAGTAGCAAGGAGTCAGAGTGCATTACCACTGGATTACATCCCTCCCCTACAGTTAACAAGTGTTAAAGTTTGACAGAGTGCATTACCACTGGATTACATCCCTCCCCTACAGTTAACAAGTGTTAAAGTTTGACAGAGTGCATTACCACTGGATTACGTCCCTCCCCTACAGTTAACAAGTGTTAAAGTTTGACAGAGTGCATTACCACTGGATTACGTCCCTCCCCTACAGTTAACAAGTGTTAAAGTTTGACAGAGTGCATTACCACTGGATTACATCCCTCCCCTACAGTTAACAAGTGTTAAAGTTTGACAGAGTGCATTACCACTGGATTACGTCCCTCCCCTACAGTTAACAAGTGTTAAAGTTTGACAGAGTGCATTACCACTGGATTACGTCCCTCCCCTACAGTTAACAAGTGTTAAAGTTTGACAGAGTGCATTACCACTGGATTACGTCCCTCCCCTACAGTTAACAAGTGTTAAAGTTTGACAGAGTGCATTACCACTGGATTACGTCCCTCCCCTACAGTTAACAAGTGTTAAAGTTTGACAGAGTGCATTACCACTGGATTACATCCCTCCCCTACAGTTAACAAGTGTTAAAGTTTGACAGAGTGCATTACCACTGGATTACGTCCCTCCCCTACAGTTAACAAGTGTTAAAGTTTGACAGACAATGAAATATACATGTACCTTCTGTGGTTATGGTTGTGATCAATGTCTTGAAATATAGACAAGATCGTATTGCCATAGCTTTGCCAATAATTAGATGTACCGTAATAATGAAATGATGATACAGAAATTTCATTAAATAAATTTGGACCCATAAAACCCTGTGCATGGTGTTCTTTTCTTTTTTTTTCTTTACTATTTACTTAGAGTTGAGACATGCTGATTGAAACTAATTTTAGCTAGAATTACAGTAGGTTTATTATTACCGGTACATTATAACTGAATCAGTTTTATTTGTGTGAACGAAAATATACTGAGCTCCACTGAAACTTCACCACCTAATTTTGTCATATTCTTTTTACAACTGCAAGTGACTGATGCTTTTTATATGCCCGTCATCGATGTGTCGTATTATGGTATGGTGTTGTCCATACGTTCGTCCGTCCATCTGTTAACTTTTTCTTGTCTGGACCTATCTTGCATACAGATGCATACAGGACCATCAAACTTCACATGTGGGATGGCAGTGTGTCACGGGATGGCAATGTGTCGCATACTATTACTAGGTCAATGTGACTACTTTTCATGGTCTACTGCACATAACAGTAAATCCTTGTCCAGACCATATCTTGTATACAGATGCATACAGGACCATGAAACCTCACATGTAGGAACAACTTGGGATGGTGGTGTGTCACACACAATTACTAGGTCACTGTGATACAAATAAATCAAATAATTTGTCTATATTGACATAATTAGAATTGAATCATACCCATAACATATTCATTAATATCTTTGGTTTTCCAACAAACTCCTGACGGGTGTATCATGTACCTCACCGGTACTCTTGTTCATTGGAGTTCAGTGTGTGTGTATCCTTCGTTTGACTATAATGAGCTTGGTTTTATTGTTGTTAAAGCTCACAGATTTGTAAATGTTAACAATCGTGTTCTGCTGTTGTTAGTTCAGTGTGTGTCTGTCCTTCATTTGACTATAATGAGCTTGGTGATAAGTACTGAGGCATGGTAAATGTTAACAAACATGTTCTGCTGTTGTCAGTGCAGTGTGTGATGTTCGGCCTGCTTGCGATCACCACAATGAGGATGAAGTACCTGTGGACTCCCTACATGTGTGTGCTGGCCAGCTACGGAATAACCAACACACAGGTCTGGACACTCGTCTACAGCAAGCTCAAACTGCAAGAACAAGTGGTAAGTGCCGCACTATGCATAGTTACAGTTATGGTAGTTAACATGTGAGAGGGCCTGGGTTCTCCTCCCAATACTGACTCCCAAACAGAGCAAGTTTAACGACTCGGTATATAGGTGTAAGGCAACTATGCCAACTTCTCTTTCACAAACCACTAACAACTAACCATTAACCCAGGGTCATACAGCCCAGATAACTGAGGTGTGTGTGCCCAGGACAGCATGCTCGAACCTTAATTGGATATAAGCACAAAAATAACTATAAATTCTGTCAATAACTATGTGTTGGACTGTTGTTAACCACCATTAAAGAGGAACACACACATGCAGAATATTGGCTATCCAGCTGACTGACAGCTGCACACCCTGGTCTGATCTGTATTGATGCCACTGTATGGTATCGAGCTGTTCTGGGCTGATACTGTATTGATGCCACTGTATGGTATCGAGCTGGGCTGATACTGTATTGACACCACTGTATGGTATCGAGCTGGACTGATACTGTATTGACGCCACTGTATGGTATCGAGCTGGGCTGATACTGTATTGACGCCACTGTATGGTATCGAGCTGGACTGATACTGTATTGACGCCACTGTATGGTATCGAGCTGGGCTGATACTGTATTGACGCCACTGTATGGTATCGAGCTGGGCTGATACTGTATTGACACCACTGTATGGTATCGAGCTGGACTGATACTATATTGACGCCACTGTGTGGTATCGATCTGGACTGATACTGATACTGTATCGAGCTGGGCTGATACTGTATTGACGCCACTGTATGGTATCGAGCTGGGCTGATACTGTATTGACGCCACTGTATGGTATCGAGCTGGGCTGATACTGTATTGACGCCACTGTATGGTATCGAGCTGGGCTGATACTGTATTGACGCCACTGTATGGTATCGAGCTGTGCTGGGCTGATACTGTATTAACACCACTGTATGGTATCGAGCTGTGCTGGGCTGATACTGTATTAACACCACTGTATGGTATCGTGCTGGACTGATACTGTATGGACGCCACTGTATGGTATCGAGCTGGGCTGATACTGTATTGACGCCACTGTATGGTATCGAGCTGGGCTGATACTGTATTGACGCCACTGTATGGTATCGAGCTGGGCTGATACTGTATTGACGCCACTGTATGGTATCGAGCTGGGCTGATACTGTATTGACGCCACTGTATGGTATCGAGCTGGGCTGATACTGTATTGACGCCACTGTATGGTATCGAGCTGTGCTGGGCTGATACTGTATTAACACCACTGTATGGTATCGAGCTGTGCTGGGCTGATACTGTATTAACACCACTGTATGGTATCGTGCTGGACTGATACTGTATGGACGCCACTGTATGGTATCGAGCTGGGCTGATACTGTATTGACGCCACTGTATGGTATCGAGCTGGGCTGATACTGTATTGACGCCACTGTATGGTATCGAGCTGGGCTGATACTGTATTGACGCCACTGTATGGTATCGAGCTGGGCTGATACTGTATTGACGCCACTGTATGGTATCGAGCTGGGCTGATACTGTATTGACACCACTGTATGGTATCGAGCTGGACTGATACTATATTGACGCCACTGTGTGGTATCGATCTGGACTGATACTGATACTGTATCGAGCTGGGCTGATACTGTATTGACGCCACTGTATGGTATCGAGCTGGGCTGATACTGTATTGACGCCACTGTATGGTATCGAGCTGGGCTGATACTGTATTGACGCCACTGTATGGTATCGAGCTGGGCTGATACTGTATTGACGCCACTGTATGGTATCGAGCTGGGCTGATACTGTATTAACACCACTGTATGGTATCGAGCTGGGCTGATACTGTATTGACGCCACTGTATGGTATCGAGCTGTGCTGGGCTGATACTGTATTAACACCACTGTATGGTATCGAGCTGTGCTGGGCTGATACTGTATTAACACCACTGTATGGTATCGTGCTGGACTGATACTGTATGGACGCCACTGTATGGTATCGAGCTGGGCTGATACTGTATTGACGCCACTGTATGGTATCAAGCTGGGCTGATACTGTATTGACGCCACTGTATGGTATCGAGCTGGGCTGATACTGTATTGACACCACTGTATGGTATCGAGCTGGGCTGATA
Source organism: Gigantopelta aegis (assembly GCF_016097555.1). Lineage (NCBI taxonomy): Eukaryota > Metazoa > Mollusca > Gastropoda > Neomphalida > Peltospiridae > Gigantopelta > Gigantopelta aegis. Next base: position 113,444,857 of record NC_054702.1, read on the forward strand.
CTGTATTGACACCACTGTATGGTATCGAACTGGACTGATACTGTATTGACGCCACTGTGTGGTATCGATCTGGACTGATACTGATACTGTATTGACGCCACTGTATGGTATCGAGCTGGGCTGATACTGATACTGTATTGACGCCACTGTATGGTATCGATCTGGACTGATACTGATACTGTATTGACGCCACTGTATGGTATCGAGCTGTGCTGGGCTGATACTGTATTAACACCACTGTATGGTATCGAGCTGTGCTGGGCTGATACTGTATTAACACCACTGTATGGTATCGTGCTGGACTGATACTGTATGGACGCCACTGTATGGTATCGAGCTGGGCTGATACTGTATTGACGCCACTGTATGGTATCGAGCTGGGCTGATACTGTATTGACGCCACTGTATGGTATCGAGCTGGGCTGATACTGTATTGACACCAATGTATGGTATCGAGCTGGGCTGATACTGTATTGACGCCACTGTATGGTATCGAGCTGTGCTGGGCTGATACTGTATTGACGCCACTGTATGCTATCGAGCTGGGCTGATACTGTATTGACGCCACTGTATGGTATCGAGCTGGGCTGATACTGTATTGACGCCACTGTATGGTATCGAGCTGGGCTGATACTGTATTGACACCAATGTATGGTATCGAGCTGGGCTGATACTGTATTGACGCCACTGTATGGTATCGAGCTGTGCTGGGCTGATACTGTATTGACGCCACTGTATGGTATCGAGCTGGGCTGATACTGTATTGACGCCACTGTATGGTATCGAGCTGTGCTGATACTGTATTGACGCCACTGTATGGTATCGAGCTGGACTGATACTGTATTGACGCCACTGTATGGTATCGATCTGTGCTGATACTGTATTGACGCCACTGTATGGTATCGATCTGTGCTGATACTGTATTGACGCCACTGTATGGTATCGAGCTGTGCTGATACTGTATTGACGCCACTGTATGCTATCGAGCTGTGCTGATACTGTATTGACGCCACTGTATGGTATCGAGCTGGGCTGATACTGTATTGACGCCACTGTATGGTATCGAGCTGGGCTGATACTGTATTGACGCCACTGTGTGGTATCGAGCTGGACTGATACTGTATTGACGCCACTGTGTGGTATCGATCTGGACTGATACTGTATGGTATCGAGCTGGGCTGATACTGTATTGACGCCACTGTATGGTATCGAGCTGGGCTGATACTGTATTGACGCCACTGTATGGTATCGAGCTGGGCTGATACTGTATTGACGCCACTGTATGGTATCGCGCTGGGCTGATACTGTATTGACACCACTGTATGGTATCGAGCTGGGCTGATACTGTATTGACGCCACTGTATGGTATCGAGCTGTGCTGGGCTGATACTGTATTAACACCACTGTATGGTATCGAGCTGTGCTGGGCTGATACTGTATTAACACCACTGTATGGTATCGTGCTGGACTGATACTGTATGGACGCCACTGTATGGTATCGAGCTGGGCTGATACTGTATTGACGCCACTGTATGGTATCAAGCTGGGCTGATACTGTATTGACGCCACTGTATGGTATCGAGCTGGGCTGATACTGTATTGACGCCACTGTATGGTATCGAGCTGGGCTGATACTGTATTGACGCCACTGTATGGTATCGAGCTGTGCTGGGCTGATACTGTATTAACACCACTGTATGGTATCGAGCTGTGCTGGGCTGATACTGTATTAACACCACTGTATGGTATCGTGCTGGACTGATACTGTATGGACGCCACTGTATGGTATCGAGCTGGGCTGATACTGTATTGACGCCACTGTATGGTATCAAGCTGGGCTGATACTGTATTGACGCCACTGTATGGTATCGAGCTGGGCTGATACTGTATTGACGCCACTGTATGGTATCTAGCTGGGCTGATACTGTATTGACACCACTGTATGGTATCGAGCTGGACTGATACTGTATTGACGCCACTGTGTGGTATCGATCTGGACTGATACTGATACTGTATTGACGCCACTGTATGGTATCGAGCTGGGCTGATACTGATACTGTATTGACGCCACTGTATGGTATCGATCTGGACTGATACTGATACTGTATTGACGCCACTGTATGGTATCGAGCTGTGCTGGGCTGATACTGTATTAACACCACTGTATGGTATCGAGCTGTGCTGGGCTGATACTGTATTAACACCACTGTATGGTATCGTGCTGGACTGATACTGTATGGACGCCACTGTATGGTATCGAGCTGGGCTGATACTGTATTGACGCCACTGTATGGTATCGAGCTGGGCTGATACTGTATTGACGCCACTGTATGGTATCGAGCTGGGCTGATACTGTATTGACGCCACTGTATGGTATCGAGCTGGGCTGATACTGTATTGACACCAATGTATGGTATCGAGCTGGGCTGATACTGTATTGACGCCACTGTATGGTATCGAGCTGTGCTGGGCTGATACTGTATTGACGCCACTGTATGCTATCGAGCTGGGCTGATACTGTATTGACGCCACTGTATGGTATCGAGCTGGGCTGATACTGTATTGACGCCACTGTATGGTATCGAGCTGGGCTGATACTGTATTGACACCAATGTATGGTATCGAGCTGGGCTGATACTGTATTGACGCCACTGTATGGTATCGAGCTGTGCTGGGCTGATACTGTATTGACGCCACTGTATGGTATCGAGCTGGGCTGATACTGTATTGACGCCACTGTATGGTATCGAGCTGGGCTGATACTGTATTGACGCCACTGTATGCTATCGAGCTGGGCTGATACTGTATTGACGCCACTGTATGCTATCGAGCTGGGCTGATACTGTATTGACGCCACTGTATGGTATCGAGCTGTGCTGATACTGTATTGACGCCACTGTATGGTATCGAGCTGTGCTGATACTGTATTGACGCCACTGTATGGTATCGAGCTGGGCTGATACTGTATTGACGCCACTGTATGGTATCGAGCTGGGCTGATACTGTATTGACGCCACTGTATGGTATCGAGCTGGGCTGATACTGTATTGACGCCACTGTATGGTATCGATCTGGGCTGATACTGTATTGACGCCACTGTATGGTATCGATCTGTGCTGATACTGTATTGACGCCACTGTATGGTATCGATCTGTGCTGATACTGTATTGACACCACTGTATGGTATCGAGCTGGGCTGATACTGTATTGACGCCACTGTATGGTATCGAGCTGTGCTGGGCTGATACTGTATTAACACCACTGTATGGTATCGTGCTGAGCTAATACTGTATCGATACCACTGTATGGTATCGTGCTGGGCTGATACTGTGTTGGTCATGGTAGATATTTTACCAATACAGGAATGTCCTATACATGGTAGATATTTTACTAATACAGGAATGTCCTATACATGGTAGATATTTTACCAATACAGGAATGTCCTATACATGGTAGATATTTTACTAATACAGGAATGTCCTATACATGGTAGATATTTTACCAATACAGGAATGTCCTATACATGGTAGATATTTTACTAATACAGAAATGTCCTATACATGGTAGATATTTTACCAATACAGGAATGTCCTATACATGGTAGATATTTTACTAATACAGGAATGTCCTATACATGGTAGATATTTTACCAATACAGGAATGTCATATACATGGTAGATATTTTACCAATACAGGAATGTCATATACATGGTAGATATTTTACCAATACCGGAATGTCCAATATATGGTAGATATTTTACTAATACAGGAATGTCCTATACATGGTAGATATTTTACTAATACAGGAATGTCATATACATGGTAGATATTTTACTAATACCAGAACATTTGGTATATTCCTATTGGTACAGCAAGAACATGTAAAGAGTTTCTATTACCCCGGTACTACCTTAATTCATTGTTGGTTTTTTGGCATGTATAACAACACATTTTACACTTATACAAATACAGTGTTTAATAAGATAAATGTCCATATTGTATATATTGATGAAAGATGATAGATATGTTCAGTTTTGTGGCATACCTTCGATAAATCATATTGAAAAAGTTTTGTTCTTTTAAATTGCTTTGCAACAATAATTTTTTTTAGAATCTATCTTTTCATTTTAATGTACAAGTTGTGTTTATGTTTTCACAGGGATACCGAGTGAGGCATGCTGCTGCATTAGTGGTAATTGCAGTTCTGTTGGCCATTGTAAGTTACATCATATATTTCAATTATAAGTGATATAAAGGTGATGTTCCATTACAGTAAAACTGGTCGATTTAAAGACATTTTTATTTTGTTTTTATTTGTACTATCAAGAAAAGCCTATCTATGGTGAATAGGTTATTCAGGATTTTTTTTTTTAAATAAGTGATAACATTTTTATAAAAATTCAGTTATTGTTCAAGCAAGATGTTCTAGGTTTGGAATGAGATGTTAAAGATAATTATATAAATTTGATTGTTAACTGTGTGTTAAGACATTTTCAACACCATTGTTTTTGCTTTGTGTACAGTAAAGTTAACATATCCAATAGTTATTTTATTTAAGCTTTCTTTTTTTTTCTTTTTTTGGGTGGGGGGGAATATCTTTTTAAACTTAAAGTTAATTAATTTTTCTACACTTATAAAAAATATTAACATTTTGACATGTTAACAACATGATCTGCTCAATATGGATGTGACAATTATATTAACAGGTGTGAAGCTAACTTATAGCAGTGGCATCCTATAGTTCATAATACAGCTATTTTTGTAATTTGAATGCATCTTCTAGCTAAGACTTCATGTTACGAATTTTTTTTGGACAGAAACTTCCGAACATTTTTGAACAGCTAAAGGATTTACGGGAATTCTGGGATCCTGACACTGTTGATTTGATGGAGTGGATCAAGTAAGTTTTCTTTCTCATCATACCGTACAGCACAGTTAGTCCAAGGCTAAAGGACCGATTTAGTTACATGCAGAGGATCATAGCACACACCAAGTTATTTCCCATTCCAACAATGTCCCATTTTGGTTGTAGTAGAAACATATAAGACGACTTACTCTATGAGTTAGCCTGTGTGACATAATCATCTTGTTACTTCTTGGAGTATTGCTGTGTTGATGGACTTATAAACATGGGTCAAAATGTATTTGAAAACAAAAACCTGGTTGCCCTTGTGACAATGAATTTTGTTATTAATATAACCGAGCATAAGCCTTGGAAGAGGAGGAGACTGTAATTAATATTCATATAATTTTTAGTATAACAGCTTAGGGTAGTTGATTGATAGTGAAGAATATTAATTGAATTGATCTTCTTTTCTTCATACCTCATGTACCATATATTATGTATTATTAGTCACTTACCGGTCAACCAAAGGGAACTATAGGTTTCATCTTTGTCCATTCCATTTTTTGATGTTTTTTCACAATGTCTTGAGATATTGAAATATATTTAAATTTTGTTTATAGCTTTACTACTACAGATTAAGTTCGACTTTCATTGTGATATACCCATTTGTGACAGAGAGTTATGTTCCCTTGAATTTAGGAGATAAGAAAATTAGTTTTCCAAAAGTTGTTTTTTTGTGTATTGCCTCAAGATATTGAGCTAAAAATTTGTGTATACCTTTATCATGTTCTGGTGCAGATCAAGCTTGACTTTCTTAGCAATTTCCAATTTTTTCACAGAGTTACAGCCCTTGAAATATGAAAAAACATTTTGGACTTTTGTAATACCTGAAGATATTGAGATGACATTTTGAATATAGCTTATATAGATATAGCGTTTGAATTTAGGAGATTTGTTTGGCCCGATAGGGGACATGTATTGCTTTAGTTGTTCTCTCAGAATGCTTGTTTCTTTTTATATACAGTGTGTGGTTTTTTCTTTCTGTATTTAGCAAAGACATTCCTAAAACTGAATCATTCACGGGAAGTATGCAGCTACTGGCCGGTGTGAAGCTGTGCACTGGTCGGCCCATCACTAACCACCCGCACTATGAAGACAAATACCTGAGACAGAAAACCAAAGAGGTGAGAATACATTCGTGACTGACTGAAGTGGGGTTTGTCAACACCTCAACTCATTCTGTTGGGTGTCAGAACATATAGTATGGTCACTGAAGAGGACAGGTGGCTTCTACCTGGGTGAAAATGGTAGACATATATTTTTATAGAACAAAATTAATAAATTATTAAAATTTGCTTCATCCAGCTAAGGGCAAATTTTAGCGATATAGTCACACACTGGTTGAAAGCATTCAAAATGGGCACATTTGGACCTTAGGATCATACGGTATGGGTATTTTTAAAAGTTTATAAATGTAGAGATATTTGAAGTAGGACAAACATTAGGATTACCAAGGACAAATTGGATTGCAGCTATTGGTGTTCCAAGCAAGGAATTCTCATTAAGATGTTATTCTATTTGTTGAAAAGTTCCAGACACTCGGCCTTTGTTAGTTTACAAGACATCTTGATTCTACATTTAACATGTTTCATCTGTTTCCCAGTTGTACCAGATCTATGGGCGACGTGAACCTGCAGAGGTGCATTCTATCCTGAAGAAACACAAGAGTAACTACATCATCCTGGAGGATTCCATCTGTCTCGCTCCACCCAGTGGGGGCTGTCGCTTGCCCGATCTTATTGATGTCGACAATGGTGTGGTAAGTTTTATATTATTGGTATCGACATTGGTGTGGTAAGTTTTATCTTATTGATGTCGACAGTGGTAAGGTAAGGTTTATCTTATTGATGTCGATGATGGTGGTAAGTTTTTTCTTATTGATGTCGACAGTGGTGTGGTAAATTTTATCTTATTGATATCGACAGTGGTTTGGTATGTTTTATCTTATTGATATCAACAGTTCTGTGGTAAGTTTTATCTTATTGGTGTCGACAATGGTGTGGTAAGTTTTATCTTATTGATGTCGACAATGGTGAGATAAGTTGTATCTTATTGATGTCGACTATTGTGGTACAGTTTATCTTATTGATGTCGACTGATGTGGTAAGTTTTATCTTATTAATGTTGACAATGGCGTGGTAAGGTTTATCTTATTGATGTCGACTTATGTGGTAAGTTTTATCTTATTAATGTTGACAATGGCGTGGTAAGGTTTATCTTATTGATGTCGACTATTGTGGTACGGTTTATCTTATTGATGTCGACTGATGTGGTAAGTTTTATCTTATTAATGTTGACAATGGCGTGGTAAGGTTTATCTTATTGATGTCGACTGATGTGGTAAGTTTTATCTTATTAATGTTGACAATGGCGTGGTAAGGTTTATCTTATTGATGTCGACTATTGTGGTATGGTTTATCTTATTGATGTCGACTGATGTGGTATGGTTTATCTTATTAATGTCGACAATGGCGTGGTAAGGTTTATCTTATTGAGGTTGACATTGGTGTGGAAAGTTTTATCTTATGAGTGTTAATAGTGATGTGGTAAGTTTTATCTTATTAATGTTGAAACTGGTGTTGTAAGTTTTATCTTATTAGTGCCGACAATGGTGTGGTAAGTTTTATTGATATTGACAGTGGTGTGTTACATTTGTCTTAGTGTTGATAATGGTGTGGTAAGTTTGTCTTATTACCATTAACAATAGTGTTGGTATTATTTGCTTGAATTGACTCACATTGTTTGTTACTTGTCTTTGGTAAATAAAGGTAAAAACATTTTGTTCTGTCTGATATGAGTCACTCAGTGTATCAACATGCTGTTTTTGTCTGTATTTGTGACATTAGTATTTAACAAATGGTAACCATTATCGAAGGAAAAACATAAAATGTTTCCTGTACTGGTATTCAGATTGACTTTTAAAAATCATAACAACCTAGTTTATTTTATAAGTAATATTATTTTACCCCTTTCCACTGAAAAAAGGGGTCATTGCTACCCCCATTGAAAATATGAACAAGTACCCTTTTTAGTTTAAAAGTGCCCTTTTTTTTGTCTAGATGAAGAATGCCCTTTGTTACTTCTTGGATAAATTAGCCACAAGTATTTGGGCCATTTGCAAGAAAATACAGGATTTGCCAGTGTGTACAAAATATCACATGACTGTTCCTCCCCTAGTTCATTTTGGCTATTTACAAATTTGTTTTTGTTCTCAAAACTTTAATGTTTTAATTAACTCAATCATTTACTATCAATAATGATCCTCAGTGTGAGCATTGTCAGTGTACTCTGACAGTACATCACATTTTGGTGGAATGCAGTCATCTAAAGACAACAAGAAAATATATTTTTGATAGCTGAAATGAGATGGTGTCAGAAAACTGCTGATATATATTTTTTTCTATTCAGAATTTTATTTCAATTTTTTTTTTTTTTTTGATTTGCCTTTAATGTTTTATACTTTTGCGCAGCTCATTACACTTTGTTCTGATTTAATTTTTATAGTTTTATATTAATACTGATCATCATTTTATATACTTACTTTTATTTGACACCCATTAACTGATGTGGGGTTTTTGTGCTGGGACTCATATAACATTCATTCATTCTTTTGCAAAACTTGAATTGATTAAGCAGTGTATTTAAGGATGGACTAATGTGATCTCCTTGTTAGATTCCAGATTATGGCGAGGATCAAGCAGGCCTGACTCGCAGCACCGTCCCACGGTTTTGTGATGAGATTCGACACGATGGTATCCAGTACACTAAATACTTCAAAAAGGTTTTCGAAAATAAGACTTTCCGAGTGCATCGGGTTTTGTGACAGCTTTAAATACAGTAGTTGTATACAAGAGAGTAGTTCAAGTAGGAACTGTTTTCTTGAGCTTACAGCCATTATAAAGTTGGGGTAAATGGAATAATAGCCACAAGTTTGACATAATGGACATCTTGATGTTGGGATTAGATGTGGGAAAGCTATCATCTGGACATATTAGGAATTAGATTGAGGAATCATATTTTGGACTTTTGGATAATCGGATTATCTAGCATTGATTTGATTTACAATAGTTTACATTTAATGAAAACATCTGCATTAAAGGGATGGAAGTCTCGTTGTTTTGATTGTGACAGTCCAGAGAGATGTGTGAAATTTATCTCGATCTCATTACGTTAGAATGGTATATTATTGTGAACACAGATAGATGGACAGGAACCTTGCTATCTACCAATTGTAAATGATATATTATTATTACTAAAACATGTACAAGAGCCTGTCTTGTCTCGACAGGGTGGAGGTTGTGGGGTGATCCTATAATCAAGATATTTGTAGACTGAGGACTAGTTTACTGTTAGCGGCAGTGGGTGCCTATCTCTGTTAGTTCACTCTTTAGTATCACTTGACGGTAGTGTGTACCATATTTTCCCATGTATTATGCACACTTTTTTTCTTCATATTATGCACACTTTTTTTCTTCAGAAAATACAGGTTACAAATGGGGGTGCGCACTATACATAACAATAGAAAACACTATCTTTTAAAAATGTCCAGTGATCACCCATAAAAAAAATTGCTAATCGGTAGTTTATGGTACTTCACAGGTTGACAATGTTCATTACAACGAAACGCCAAAACCCTCTTAAAAATCCCTTTTCACTTGTGATGGTTGTAATAAATGCAAAATAAATCTACAAAAGTATCCATACCTCACCAAAAAGTGCACAAAAGTGACAAAACTGGACCATAAATATATTTAATTTCCATGAGATTTAATTTGGCCATTTCCATCAAACATCTTGCATTCACCGTCCATTTTGTGGTTTAAAAAAACGGTGCACATTATATTGTGGTTCATGGTTTTTTTCTTGGAATAAACATTCAAAGTGGGGGGTTCGCATAATACATGGGAAAATACTGTAGGTAGAATATATTATCGGTATAGGCAGACTGAGGACTAGTTTGGTGCTGGGTTAAATATGTACGGTATATCTTCAGTTGTAAATTATATGTGTTTCAATAAAAAATATTACCAGGTTTCAAATTGTAAGGGGTAAATACATTTTTAAAATACTAACTAATGCTATTTTCATTAGAAGTATATTTATATGTTCTATAGTATAGAAGTATATACAGTTGAATCTTGTTGGCTCGAACCCTGTCGGTGCTCAAGAAAGTGTTCGACCCATCGGGTAGTTCGACCGAACCATTCGGTCAACATCGGATATTTCCGTAACATCAGTTAGAAAGTTGAATTAGATAGGTGTCCGGACGTTTCGGCCCCAGTACATGTTCGGCCCCAAACCGTTTCGGCCCCTATTGCAATATATGGCAATCTAGTGTTCGTGTATACAGATATATGCTGTAATTGGTATGGTAACACCGGTAATAATATAGATAAAATACAAATTTGTAACATTAATTTGTCTTTGGATATTAATGCTTTATCAGCTGTTTACTTTCTGTCAGCTGAAGCTAGGCGAAATCAACATACCGTACTGAGCGTTTTAACTTCAGCTGGGTATGTAGTATATTTAATAAGAAACCACAGCACATCAGTAGTATGCAGTGTGACTGTTCATAAATTAATTATTAATGTGAATACATTGTCTGTATATTATCTAAGGCCTGTACGTATTTCAGGTATATGGCTTGAGTAAATGATACTGGAAATAAACAAAATTATAATATTATTTTTATCTGTAAATATAAACACGCAATCAATGGATATAGGACAAATGAATGAATAAATGTACTTTATTAACAAAATAAAAATTAATGCGAATAGAAACATGGGGTGAAACGACTCGGTTAAAGGTACGAATCAACCCTGTTCAAACCGACTCGGGTGAACTAGTAATAAGGGCGAAACGACCTGTTACCATATTATTTTGGTAACTGCAAACTTAAAAATTTCATCAATGTGTTATATAACAAAATATCAGAGTGAAAGGATTTATTAGATATTACTTCGATTGTGTGATGCAAAAGCCCTTGCCGAAGTGATGATAGCTGAGTACCGCATTCCTGGTTTCATTGAAAACTGGTCTGGTAGATGTGTTCAGAGTAACGCTTCCCGCCGAGGCCAATTGTTTGATTGGAATCACGGTTCATCAAAAAGGCTGTACTTGAAGGACTTTTACTGATACCTGCTGGCTGAACACACAACATGACAGGTAAGGCAAAGAAAGGATTGCTTGGCTAGTGTCACGATTCTCCAATCCATCTATAACTCGTTCCGCCTAAATTATTATAATCCAAAGGTTATAATAACCAACTGCGCAAGCGCGGCAGTTGTTGGTCCTTTTCGGTGGTTTTCCATTTGATATTTGATGTATCACCAGTTCGAGGGAAATATAGCTAATATTACAGACGGGACTGGTAATTTAGTTCGAGCGAAGCCTTATAGTCGACTCTGGATGTATTCGACCCATCATCGGTTAATATAAGGGTTTACCGGACAAAAAACACGAGACTTCGTTTTTGGTTCGAGCGTTGCGGTGTGATTGACCCTTCCGAGGTCGAGCCAACGAGATTCTACTGTAGTATAGAATTATATAATATAGAAGTATATAAGCTGTTTTCATTAGAAGTATATTTATATGTTCTATAGTACTTATAGAAGTATATAGTATAGAAGTATATAATATAGAAGTATATCAGCTGTTTTCATTAGAAACCATATTTCCCAATTTACAAGATGTGAAGAGCATTCTTTTGGCAAAATAACCCGTGAACACAACCTGTGAACTGGGAAAGGATTTTCTCAGACATCACAACTTGTGAATGGCAGAACAAATACAAACCGTTTGTGCAGTTATGAGTTGGGGTGTGTGAGATTGAAGTGACAGTGCAAATAAATCGCTTGAATGCTTTCCACTTGTTTACAATTTGGAGCCTGTGAAATCATGATATTCACGAGCACCAAATGAACGCAGAAATAATGTCAACGATATCCAATATATTTTAAATTCCAATGGATCTAATATTAACATGGTTTGTTTGCATTACCGGCCTCGTTGGTGTCGTGGTTAAGTCATAGGACATAAGGCTGGTAGGTACAGGGTTCGCAGCAATGGGTAGGTGTAAGACCACTACACCATCTTCTCTCTCACTAACCACTAACCCACTGTCCTGGAGAGACAGCCCAGATAGCTGAGGTGTGTGCCCAGGACAGCTTGAACCTTAATTGGATATAAGCACGAAATTAAATGGAAATGGAAATGAAATGTTTGGATTAATTAAATATTAAGTAAACTGCGTATAAAAATAGTATGTTTTTATTATTTTCAAAACATTGCATCTTTTTTTCTAATTGTCGCGTATAGGATAGTTTACAGAAACTAGAACAAAGTTAATGAACAATGTTTTTTTTTTATATAGAGTGAAAGAAGTAGACAATCAAACCTTGTTATCCCCAGGATATTTCAAGGTCGAGTAATTGTGTCATTTTCGCCAACAACTATTACATTTATTTCATCACTGTAATACCAAGTTTGTTGGTTCAGTCATTTCTATATCGAAATAAAAAAGTTTAATTGTGTTTCAAAACAGCTAATTTACTAAGAAATATATAGAAGTGTGCAATTTGAAAATGTTGTCTGTGGAGGAACAAATCTCAACAAGTCTGCTTCTAAGGTGACAGAATCAGCATTATGGTGATGACAATCAGCTTTATGCTGATGGGAGATCACTGTTATATTTCATAACATAACAAATTTATGTTACATTTATAGCAATAATGTAATCTGTTAGATGTAGTTGAACAAAAATATAAATAGTTCTGAGAAACGGACAAAAGATAACAAATTTTGGGACAGTATTTTGAATGTCATACATTATGATGGCAAGAAATTATTGATGTTATTTTGGCCTTTTGCACTTTGTGTATTCTTTTGTTGCCATTGTTACCATGGCAGTTAAAGAGTTAAGAATTTAATTACTTAATAAAAGTTCATTGTGCCTTAAAACTTGTTATTTAGTTTGAAACCATTCTTTTGGGTTGTTGATATTGATGCATAATAATGAGTATAATGTATATCAATTGTTAAATTGTGCTATGAGTGACAAGTTTTGTAGCTGGTGCTTTGAGCATTGAGGTGGAATTTAAAAACTTACAATTTCTTGTGCTCTGTTAATGGTGCTGTAAATGCAAAATGGTAGTTTTATAACATTTTATTTGTTTCAGAAATGGTTTTTCTAAAAAAACATTTCAATTGTTGAATGAGAATAAAGTTTTCAGTTGTGAATATCTTTCATGAATTTAAGAAATGAAGCAATTTAGAATGTTTTTCTTTAGATTGACATGTTTAAACAAACATGCATTTTTTGTTGTTTTATAACTTTTATTAGTTCATCCAATGTTAAAATCATTGCCAAAACACTGAACATATTGAAAACAAATAATGTGTACAGGTTACTGCTGGTGCATTTGTTAGCTGAGGTAGACTAGTTTTGCAAATGTGTTGGTTGTGGGTACAATTCCTGTTTTTAACAGAAATGTATTACCCATTGTTATGTTTTTAGTGTATTTGTACATTATACTATGCAATGTGTGTTAGTTGAATTTTCGTTACAACGTGTAGATCTCAGATCATGGCACTTACATACTTTTTTACAGTGTACTGAAGCAGACTGTTAAATTGTGTTAATCTCTTTACTTGATGTAGTCAGTTACGGCAGATTTTACTCCTTTTACCCTGCTTGGAATATCTTGTTGAGTGTTTTGTTGCTTTTATATTCCACTTTAATACAGAATTTATTTTAAATAATTTTTAGTTTACTTTTTAGTTTTTTCTTCATAAATGTATTGCTCAATAAGTTTGTGTTTTGAGCCAACTACCATGTTGTTGGGTTTTTTGTTGGTTTCAAAATGTATTTTAATCCTGTTTTTTGTTTAATCTGGAAATCCACATCTAAGCCTTGCCAAAAAAATATATGAGGTTCTGAATTAAAAATGTTTTTAATTGTGTCCATGTAATAGATTTTTATTGTACGAAAGTGAAATGTTTTAAATGAGTTTGTATATTGCTTTATGTTGACTGTGTAAGGCAAAATGTAATAGGTGGTGCTTAACTAAGTGAAAAAAGAAAGTATGTATCACTATCACTATTTATAAACCAGAGCAAGCGTGTGTGTGTGTGTGTGTGTGTGTGTGTGCGTGTGCGTGTGGAAACAGGAGTTGACAAACAGCACATCTTTAAATTCATCCATACATTTCAAGAAATGTTTCACTTTAAAAAAAAAAGCTTGTTAAAGTTTTTGTTTAATGATATCAGCAATACATTGTCAAAGATTTAAGAGGAAACCCACTACATTTTTCAATTAGTAGCAAGGGATCTTTTGTAGCCCAGTGGTAAAGCACTTGCCTGATGTGTAGTCAATCTAGGGTCGATCCCCGTTGCTGGCCCATTGGGCTATTTGTCATTCCATCCAGTGCATCACGACTGGTATATCAAAGGCTGTGGAATGGTGCCTATAAAAGATCCCGTGCTACTAATGGAAAAATGTAGTGGGTTTTCTCTCAAAAGATTGTCATAGTTCATATTTCACTCGTTATTTAAATCCTGTTGGTATTGGTGGCCCAGTATTATATCAGGACCGACATCATTCCATTATGAATTCTGCTTCATTTAATTCCGTCGGCCACATTAAAAGTCCAAATAAATGAGCTTTAATGTTAATGTTTAAATGATTTTGGGCACTGTTGTAATTGCATATACCATCAGAACAGTTTTATCATTATGAATACTTACGAAACAAGGTTATTCCCATATTATTTTGGTCTTGACGAATACAAAAGTTGAAGATACGTGACATGACAAGCATGTGTAATTATGTAACTTGTTACCAGTACATTTTCCATTTACTGATAAGTTTTCTATTATGAAGTCTTGTTAAAGAATATCTGGGTCACTTTGACCTGATTTTAAAAATAGTTTGTCAATACGGATTGTAGGCAAGTATTTTGACCACTTAATTTTGTTTGGCAGTTGCCATTTACTATCATTGTTCATATTAGTAGCATTGTTTTGTCAGGGTTTTTTTTTCTTCAGATGTTTGGCCGTGTTTGGTTAGCTTGTAATAAAGTCTATTTTACTAGCAATATTTTGTTGTTTGTATAAATACAGAGTATGTTCTAGGCTTAGAAATAATGGGAGAACAAGTCTTTCGTAAGTTGCTATGGCATCTTCTTCATTTGAAGTTTACATACTTGTGACATCAGTGCTCATGATTTGTTACTTTTATTCCACAAGCATGACCTAAGTAACAGAAAAGAGGTCTTAGTAGCCATGCATGTGCAAATGATAAGCGGTGTCATAGTTGGGAATGTTGGGTAAAGATTAGAAGCATCTGTCATCAATCCAGGAACAGGTTCCAGTTCGTCTTATCTAACAATTTACAATTACAACTTTGGTTTTGAGGCACAGTGTAGAGAGCAAGAAAGAAAATCTACTATAACACACAGGCTACTGTTAAGAAATAGGGGACAGGATGTAGCCCAGTGGTAAAGTGATTGTTTGATGCACAGTTGATCTCGGGTCAATCCCTGATGGTGGGCCCACTGGGCTATTTCTCATTCCAACCAGTGCACCACAACTGAGATATCAAAGGCTGTGGTATGTGCTATCCTGTCTGGTATGGTGCATATAAAAGATCCCTTGCTACTAATGGAAAAATGTAGCAGGGTTTCCCCTAAGACAGTCAAAATTATTAAATGTTTTGATAACCAATAGCCCATGATTAATAAATCAGTTTGCTCTAGTAGGGTCTTTAAATAAAACAAACTGGTTTTTTAAGAACGGTCTCCAGTTTGTGATGTCTAACAATTTACGATATCAACTAGTTTTAAGACGGTCTAAAGTAAGAAAGAAAACCTCTTATAGCACACATGCTACTCTTACCAAATAGCAGATTTTTTTTGTTGTTGTAATTTCCATAAACAGAACAGCCATTCACGGAGCCAAATTGGACATTTTGTTTTAACAGTCGACACAGTGACCCATTCACACATCAGGTGAATATTATCCATATTAGACATTTGGTGTCGTAATAGTGAATAAAATGTGTTGAGTGCATCATTAAATAAAACATTTCCTTCCTTCATTCACACATCGGGTGAATATTATCCATATTGGACATTTTGTGTCGTAATAGTCAACACGGTAAATTATTAAAGAATATCGCTATAAACATTCAAAAGTTAACATTTAAACAGTGTAAAGATCTGTGCAGAAATTCAAGATGAAAGTTAAAGACACAATTATAGCACCTTAATTTATTATTAATCTTCAGCTATTGGATCTCAAACATTTGGTAAATCCGACATATTATCTTAGAGAGGAAACTCACTGCATTTTTTGCAAGGGATCTTTTATATGCACCATCCCACAGACATGTTAGCAAATATCACGGCCTTTGATAAACCATTCGTGGTGCACTGGCTGAACAAGAAATAGCCCAATGGGCCCTCTGACAGGGATCGATCCTAGACAGACGGCACATCAGATGAGTGCTTTACCACTTAGCTGTCCCGCCCCCAAGAAGATGAAAACCAAGACAGAATATTGTTTGTATATTTTATTCTAGAAAAGACCCACTGTGGGGAAAGAAAGCTAACAAATGAGGGCAGTGTGATGACGACGGACATGCCTCAAACTGTGCATGTATCTCACACAATACCAAGCAAGCGAAAACAGTGAACCAGTTGTCACGTACAGCACTACCAGACTCTAGTCATTCTAGACACGAAACAATAGTCAACACAAGAAAACAATCTTCATTCCTAGATTACCTTTAAGTTTTTTATCTTTTAACTTTACAGAATGACATCTATATTAATCAATAATTGTTTACAGAGTGATAAAAAAGTTGTCTCAAGTTGCAACTGTAAAAATAGACTACGGTAAATTGTATTCTGACTAAACTCTTTAATTTTCTTCTTTAATATTTTAAAACCAACACACTGGTAAAAATGGTACGTCAAAAATGGCCTACAATAAATAGCTTTATGTATAGATCCTGTTGTAGTATGAAATTATTTGAAAGAAAAGAAAAAATGTTCTCTACATTTTTTGGTCTACTCGCCATACAAAAATCCCGAAGACCATCTGTAAACTGGGGTAAGGTGGTGGGGTGGATGTATCTATTTAGAATATATTTTTATGTAAGTTATGTAAAATACCGGTAAATGTCCCAAAACATACCAGCCAAGGACCAATTTCACAAAACATCATAAACCTACTTTTGCACATAAACATTACCATATGACCAAATTACAAAAAGTATACTTATTTTATTAATGTAATGCTCCATCTTCCATGTTATTTTCTGCATGAAATAGGTGTAAACAAATGTATACCTGCCAGCTGCAAATTTAAGCTTATTATGTTTTGTGAAATAGGTTTCAGGCTAGGGATTTTTCGAAACTATCTTGGTGCTACGAAATAGTAAAATCATCCTAGACAATGACATCATCACAGCTATAGTAATGTCATAGATAGATTTGAAAATCTGGGCCTTGGACCACTTCTTCTGTGTGAAAGGCCGTTATTAGGACAGCTTTCCTACAAGGGAGTACCCTAAGGACTCAGTCACATTGGAGGTGGTGTAGTGCATGCAGTGTGGCAACAAACATTAATGCACTATTTCCAATGACGGCGTAAGAAGCGAACAACACACATCCAGTGTGAATGCTCTCAATGACGGCGTAAGAAGCGAACAACACACATCCAGTGTGAATGCTCTCAATGACGGCGTAAGAAGCGAACAACACACATCCAGTGTGAATGAACGGCGTAAGAAGCGAACAACACACATCCAGTGTGAATGCTCTCAATGACGGCGTAAGAAGCGAACAACACACATCCAGTGTGAATGCTCTCAATGACGGCGTAAGAAGCGAACAACACATCCAGTGTGAATGCTCTCAATGACGGCGTAAGAAGCGAACAACACACATCCAGTGTGAATGCTCTCAATGACGGCGTAAGAAGCGAACAACACACATCCAGTGTGAATGCTCTCAATGACGGCGTAAGAAGCGAACAACACACATCCAGTGTGAATGCTCTCAATGACGGCGTAAGAAGCGAACAACACACATCCAGTGTGAATGCTCTCAATGGAAGTAGTGCATGTTAAGTTTTGCTGCCACACCACATGTCCCAAGAAAAGAGTAATTCTGGTCTTTTATTCACGAAATGCTGAATCCAAAACAACAAAAAATTATTCAAGGCTCGAAAAAGTAATAAATATTATACTAATATAATGTCTACAACCTTCAGTCGTGACATGAGATACCTGGATCGATGTGACAACTTGATTTTACGTCTGTTGATAATGTGATTACTGTAAACACTTAATTGATGGAGCTCAGAAATATTAATAAAACTAAGAATAGTTTTTATATATCATATGATAAAGTAATAAATGTTAGTTTTTACCTATCATCCGGTGTGACTAGCACAACTAGTGTAAACTAGTGTATACAGACATATGGCACTACAGTGTGTGCCGTGCCACCTACTTAACTCAAGGGTAATATATTCTCATATTGTACACGTGATGTTTGTCATAATGTAACAGAATATATTCTCATATTCTATTAGTACAATCTGAGATACTTTGACACCAGAGTATATCTCATATTGTACAAGTGTTATCTCTGATACTATAACATATATTGTCATATTGTATTAGTTTGTATTAGTACTATCAGATATATTTGACATCATAATATGTTCCAGTACTGTACAGGTGTGGCTTATGGGCACCATATCACTGTCTTTATTTAGCTTATTTATGTATAAATCCTCAATTTTCAAACAACTTAAATACAAATTAATGTTTAAATAACGTAAGTTTAGCATGGCAACATTTGAATTTGTAAAAATGTGGGATACGACTCAAACTTACTATAAGTGTTGGAGGTCATATGTGCTAGGGTGTCATTAAATAACATTCCTTTCTTCCATGACCTCCCTATCACAGGTATAAAGCAATCTCATAGACTCAATTGTCCAGTCAGGATTATAAAACCATGTCAAATTTAGTTACAGATTCAATTATGTGAAAAATATATTAAAGGGACACACCCTAGTTACGGCTATTTGTTAACCATTACGGCGTTGTTTTTCGCTATTAAACCCCATTTTTCACAAATAAAATTGCACTTTACTTACATTTTATTATTTAGAATACACATTTCCATTCATCTGAAGTGCTTTTTGGTAATCCTGATGTTTGTAAAACCACGAAATGCATATTTTGCTTTTTTTCACAAGGCGTGCTGTCGAGAAAAAACCGTTAAGCAAGTGAGGTCCAATCTATTTTTAGAGGGAATCTTCCTGTGTAAACGTCACAGATGTTGGTATACCACGTGACCGTTATCATTTTGGTTCGGTTTGTTTTCTCGTGCACGGTTCGCGCAATCAACATCCGATTTGTTGTTGTTCATTTGTGAGATTTTTCTTCACAGTTCGTGAACATTTTCAGTAACAATAAAGTTCAGACAAGTAAGTGTCTCAATACAAAACGTTACAAACCCTTAAAACCAATAATTTTGCTAAGTCTTACGATATCTGGAGAGGGGATACAACCAGGACAGAACAGTTGGAACATGTCCAGGAGAGGTGAAAAGAACGCACCCCAAGTCTGTGCGCACTCTGTGAAATTTGTCGTGACGTAGGCATTGTTGTGCTTCGAGCGACATCTACCGGTGACATCAGAATACTAACTTTCAAAATTATTTCAAGCAATTGGGACATGGGGATTCCCATGGTATTTATCGATATAAAACCTGCTTTTTCACTCCATTTGATAAAAACGTGATCCAAGTGTGTTACAGGTTTGTAGATTAACCAAATTATAATTTATTTTTGCTGGATGGAACTAGGGTGTGCGGCTTTAAGTATGTTTGGTAGTGTATATTTAAACTAAAGTCCATAATTTTGTCAGTCTACCTCATTTAGCACACAACTGAAATAGCACTTACAAACAGACAAGCCAGAAGTGATAAATGCCACCCTACACCGAGCTGACAGAGTTTACAGTGGATCCAGACATGTAAAGTATGTTACTACACTGAGTATAGTACAGCAGTCTGAGTAGCATTATTCCATCCTGACACAAGTTTTATATCTTCCCTGACGAAACTGCCAGTAACTTGCAAAACTCATCAGTCTCAAATTCAGTATTCCTCCTGTCCACCTTAGAAGATATGTTGTTTTAATAAAGCTGCAATCTCAGTCTATCCTAAAAAACATTTTGTCTGATCAAAATACAAACACAACTGGACCATTTCATATAAGGCTTTTCTTTCTGTTTATGGCTTACAATTTTAAAACTATAACAGTGATTCAAACTTGTGCAATTTACTCAATATTCTTAGGCCCAGTGATATATAGAGAGAGAATAACTGGTTACTGCCTTAACATGTCGGCTTTATCTTGCTCAGGTCGCAGGATAAAGTTGATATCTTAAGGCAGTAACTGGTTATTTTATTTATCCTGCAATCATACAAGAATAGTCGTAACATCATTATTTATTCCATTTTTGTGTATGCAAATCGAGTATCATCAACTTAGCAAGGCTTTTGCAGTATGACGTCATATAAGATACATGACGTCATTATTTCTACATTCTGTCACATTCAAAAAGTGTCTCAACTCTCATAAATGAATATACAAGTTTTGTATAGAGATAGAAAAACTAAAAGTTATTTGTATTTACAGTACTAAAACAAATAATTTAAAAGAGTATGTTTATTTAAAATCTAGTCTGAAATATTTGAGTCGAGACAGGCTTATGTTACATGACCTATATTTTTGGTCAGTGACTGAAAATATATAGATTTATCTTGTGATCTTGTCTTGTCAATGTATACAGTGATTGCAGGATAGATATATATATATATATATATATGAATATGATAAAAGAAAACAAGTCTACAGTATATATGTATTTAAAAACAATTTTAAGAAATAATATCCTTTTACGTTTCAATTATTCATCTTCAGAAAGGAACTGCTAAATATATGAAATCTCTTTTTAAGTATTTTCTTTTGTGAATACGATTAATCACTTACTGGGTTGCCACGATTTGTCCATTTTACAAACACTGCATTTGAAAGTGACCTAGACTAAAAATAGATATCAGAGCAAGGCACATCACAGTAAAGAAAAATCAGTTTGGATGATCTATTCTAAATGGTTACATAACAGATATCTTAGAGATTGCAGCTTAAAACAGGTTGAATAAGGAGTGTTAACAAGTCGGCAAAATTTGTATATTAAATGAACCTGGAGGCCAGATTTACAAAGCCTGTTTTAGACTTACGTGTAACTACAGACATTTGTAATGCTTAAACACCTGCGTTTAAGAAAAACAGGCTTCGTAAATTTGGCCCTGTATGTTGAACAAGTTTTTATAAAAGTACAGATACTTTCAACAGCACAAATGACGTGGGTTTTGCAGCTACTTTCAACAGCAATTTTTTTTTTTTTTTTAATGATGTGGGTTTTGCAAGTTGGACGAAACTGGAAGATCAATGTCTGAAGTGGATGGACTTCAAGAGAGCTAACTAATTTTAATGACACAATATTTCAGTCATGTAGCTTTAATGACACAATATTTCAGTCATGTAGTTTTAATGACACAATATTTCAGTCATGTAGCTTTAATGACACAATATTTCAGTCATGTAGTTTTAATGACACAATATTTCAGTCATGTAGCTTTAATGACACAATATTTCAGCCATGTAGCATGGTCCGGTAAGTATCGGTTAGTGGACAAGCAGATGCAAGTTGTGGTAATGGATGACTGTCACATGTCACTTAATGGAAGACATGTACACCACTGGTTAAATCAATATATAAACATGTATCAAATGTAAAGACAATGTAGGCAATGGGTATGCTGCCTTAAAGAGTTAATTGTAAGTACAGTGATTACTTCATGTTTGACTCCTGACAACTAATTCTGAATTTCATAATGAACATTAATACTGTATCATCATCAAAGAGAGCATTCCGTTACCTCCACTGAACAACACAGTTACTCCGAGTAGATGTCAAAAACATCAAACACTGCAATCGTTTCCCTGTCAACAATAACTGTAAGGATGATTACTGTCAAATAAGGCAACATCAGATAGAAATATGACTGAAAACAAAGCTTACTGCAGGTTACAATAATAGTAAAATAAACTAATTTAAGTGAAAATATTTTTGTAGACATATGAAGCTCAGATCAAAGATAAGTAAAAAACACTGAAATACTGTCATGAAAGTGAAAATACTGCTGTAAAGCTATAAGCTACTAAATGGTGCGCAACAAAACAAAAACACTGTTAGAAGCTGAAAAATGCTTGCATAAAAAATGAACATGAGAAAAACATCCACCTGTGATAAAGTTATATGTTTAAAACTGGTAGATGCAGTATAGGACTCTAGTAATGGCCCCAAAACAAGAATACCGTGCTTTGAGAGAATATTATGTGTAAAAACACTATAAACTCACTTTCAAACTAAATATATATAACAACATCTAAAATGACTTTAATTGATAACTTCTCTTATATTATGTTGTTGCCAAACAATGATAGCAACTGAAAAACTTAACAAATGACAAACACAAATAAAAGAACATGTCCATAAATAATTAAATATTTAAAATATTTTTCCAATTTTTTTTTTTTTAATCAAAACAAATTCTGTACTGGTAGTTTTATATTTATTTCCATTTTGTTTGAGTAAAGTTTAGAATGCATAACTGTTTGAGTTGTTTGTACTATACAGAAGCAGTATGCTTTGAAGGTGTTCAGGCAATAAAGGGAACAGAAGACGGGAGTAACTGTGATGACATATGCGAATAAACAGTTGTGAAAAAATTAAAATGAAAATACTGCTAGAGATACGAGATGACAAGCCAGCTGTATACCACAAATGAGACAGATTAGTCTTACTGCAAATACCGTCGGTAAAATATACTAGTTAGCTAAATAACAAAAACACATCCATTATGTGTAAGGAATACTTCCCTTTTTTCAGTGACCCATATCCAAAAGGTCATCCAGATATAGTGTGCATCAAATTATATAGAAAATATTCCTTCTACCAAGCCACACGATTCCATGGGAACAAATGTTTCTGGTAGCATGTCAGTAGTGAATTGGCAAAATCATGGAGCCTACAGTCAGTTGGTTACCCATTATCATGTAGTATAATCCACCATCACCATGATTATTGATAAACACTTTTCCACGGGTTCCGATAATCACAGGCTACGGAACTGAAAAAGTGTTTCCTATTAAATGTGAAATCCTGGGACTTGTTCTACTACAGACAGAGTACAAAAAGCGTGTTAACAAGATCCAGTCAAGTGTACAGCAGCACAAGGCAGCGTTTTGATGGACAGTTACGGAATTTTACAATCACTACAACAGGGAGGGCTCTACATAAACTCTCACCATCCACTATAGGACAAGTGCCTCGCCTTGTCTGATGGGCACAGCTAAAATGTGCTTGTCCCACACATCAAACGGAGTTCAGTGTATGTTAATTATTACATAAACTCTCACCATCCACTATAGGACAAGTGCCTCGCCTTGTCTGATGGGCACAGCTGAAATGTGCTTGTCCCACACATCAAACGGAGTTCAGTGTATGTTAATTATTACATAAACTCTCACCATCCACTATAGGACAAGTGCCTCGCCTTGTCTGATGGGAACAGCTGAAATGTGCTTGTCCCACACATCAAACAGAGTTCAGTATATGTTTATTACCCACATGGTTATAATAACTTGGTACATATCAAAGTGAGACATCCCACTAGAACATCAAGTGGGACGTAATATTTAGACGTCATTGACTGGTGCATTGCAACCTTACAGGAATGTCAACTAAATGAGTTGAGTGATATAAATTAAGATTGATTATGGGTGATAAATAGAATATTAAACTCGCTACCATTTCGTATCATGTTTATGTCCCTTGTAAAATAATTTTCATTGTCACTCGCTTGAAGCTCATGACAATTGAACATTATTTCATGAGGGACACAAACATAATATGAAATGGAAGCTTGTTTAATATCCCATAATAATGACACTGCCAATGTATTATGTTTATTCGTACCGTCTCTGTTACAATATTGTGTCTGGAAATAAGTAATTTTGTCAGCATGGTCTACACCAGCAGTCTTTCATACCATTAACTATCAGTTTAAATATATTTTCAGTGTATTAATTACAGTATTACCAGTACTATTATTGAATAGCTAAAAGAAACTTTCATTGTAGGCAATAACAGAACAAAATATAACATACCAGGTACTACGATTAAAGTTACAAGCTGGACATGACACAAAACTTCACAAATTCCAGTATGCATACATTTCATTCGAAGACTGCAAGCACTCGTCTTTGAATCAAGTGGCTCGACCTATATGACTGACAACCACTGCAAGCACTTTATTCTAATTACCTCGACCTATAAGACTGATAACCAAAGAAAAGTTGTCTATGAACACTAACAACACTCTGTCTTTGAATCAAGTGGCTCGACCTATAAGACTGACAACCAAAGAAAAGTTGTCTATGAACACTAACAACACTCTGTCTTTGAATCAAGTGGCTCGACCTATAAGACTGACAACCAAAGAAAAGTTGTCTATGAACACTAACAACACTCTGTCTTTGAATCAAGTGGCTCGACCTATAAGACTGACAACCAAAGAAAAGTTGTCTATGAACACTAACAACACTGTCTTTGAATCAAGTGGCTCGACCTGTAAGACTGACAACCAAAGAAAAGTTGTCTATGAACACTAACAACACTCTGTCTTTGAATCAAGTGGCTCGACCTATATGACTGACAACCAAAGAAAAGTTGTCTATGAACACTAACAACACTCTGTCTTTGAATCAAGTGGCTCGACCTATAAGACTGATAACCAAAGAAAAGTTGTCTATGAACACTAACAACACTCTGTCTTTGAATCAAGTGGCTCGACCTATATGACTGACAACCAAAGAAAAGTTGTCTATGAACACTAACAACACTGTCTTTGAATCAAGTGGCTCGACCTGTAAGACTGACAACCAAAGAAAAGTTGTCTATGAACACTAACAACACTCTGTCTTTGAATCAAGTGGCTCGACCTATATGACTGACAACCAAAGAAAAGTCGTCTATGAACACTAACAACACTCTGTCTTTGAATCAAGTGGCTCGACCTGTAAGACTGATAACCAAAGAAAAGTTGTCTATGAACACTAACAACACTCTGTCTTTGAATCAAGTGGCTCGACCTGTAAGACTGATAACCAAAGAAAAGTCGTCTATGAACACTAACAACACTGTCTTTGTATCAAGTGGCTCGACCTATAAGACTGATAACCAAGTGGCTCTCACCTGCTGCATTAAAACAAAAACTATTGAGACGGAAATCCGGTAAAAATCCTGGCAAAATAATATATGAGTGCTTGGCACCTATTTTGTGGTCAATTTCTAAAGTGCAAAAGGTCAGTATATTTGTAAGTAACGGTAACAATAGAAACGATTGATTTTACACAAGCTTGAGTGAAAGTTGCAATACAACTATGAACATTTTATGATGGCGATATATATAAATATAAAGAAAGGACAGTCATGTTTTCAAGCATCTCCACATGGACTTACCAACATATACAGATATCACCCAGAAGATGGACAAACAAACGAATCAACACAACCAAACATACAGACACTTTCAACTTTAAAATACAAGCACTAAATCTCACATTTTAATTAGCTGTAATCTAAAATGTTTTAGTCACGTATCAGTGAATGCAGTCAAGGCTGACAAAGTAATTTATCCTATAACTTACCCATGATATCCATGTCATAAACCTATGTGATAATTAGTGTATTAACCTGGTTAATAATGGTATGTAAATTTAAAGGTATATGCAAATTTGTAAGGTCTCTAGTTGCTGTCAATGGGTCATTTATTTACAAACCAACAAGATCTGTATACCTGAGTGTAACGTTTTTATAAGAATTAGTTCAAATGCGTGACGTCAAATTAATTTGTGCTAATCGTGATGTCATATTACCAATGGAGATGACTTTAATACTGTAATTTACTAAATATCGAATTAAAATGTTGTTTTAGAAGTGTTATAGGAAAAATGGAATTTGTTACTCTTGGTTTTTAATATGTAAAATATCAAGCTCCTCTAGAGCCTCGACAAATACTGATTAACATAGACTCGGTTGATATACTTAACTGACTGAATTTAAAGTCTGAACCACATAGTTAACAACTACGATAAATTACTCTCCTGTTTTTGATTATCATCTGATTTTCACATTTTATTCAGACACAAAAATCATTACAATGACAGAGATTCCATGTACTAGACTGTAACCATGTCACCTATATCGACTTCACTGAATGAAATTTCCTAGGACAAAAAGCATGCAAGTTTTTTCTGGCTGACATTTTCCTTTTTGTTGAATATTCATCAAGAGGGGTGGAAGGATAAGACGTAATCAAACAATGTCATGACATGTGCTAAGGTATGCATGGCATTATATGTCAAAGTCAGCTGTTCATGACACAAGTTGTAACAACTATGTACCAAGAGGATGAACAGTTGAAAAAGATGTCAAACAAGTCATACCAGGAGTGAGGAAGGAATATATTTATAGCTTGTACACATTTTTTGAGAAGAAACACATTAGATCAGAAAAAGGCCGAGTAGAGCTTATGATAAAATTATGTTAAGTGTTTTGAAAATAGCACATTCCACTGTAAAATGTATTATTCAGTTTAATAAAAAATATCTGTGTTTTTGAAACCGTGAAAACATTCATAAATAGTATGCAAAGAAGAAAACCTGTGTGCAATAACTTTGATCTGTCGCAGGACACTGTATGAAATATACCGAAAACATGTGTTTGTAGCTTTGTCATCACTTCGCAGGACACTGTATGAAACATACCGAAAACATGTGTTTTTATCTTATCATCAATTTGCAGGACACTGCATGAAACATACTGAAAACATGTATTTGTATCTTTGTCATCGTTGGATCCAACACTAATGAGAAGGGGGAGAATTTATCAAAGACAACACTTAATAGGTATCTTAAAGGCTTCAAGTATTACAAAAAAATCCACAGTAATTATAAAAACAAAGAAAAAGGTACTGTACTGAAAACAGAACAACTGTTTATTTGGATGACTCCTGATATTACACAATACAGGTCTGTTGAGGGTGTATGGACAAACAATGGAAATAATTAATCAAATAATTTTGTTCCATCATGTAATGAGTGTGGTAGACACATCCCATCAGAGAAGGGAAGCTGTATCATTATTTTGGATTCGGGCTCAGAGATATTTTGGGCTTATTTTTAAATCAAACACAAAAGTTCTGATTATCATGACGAAATAAATTCGAAAATGTTTTTGGAATGGTTTGAACACAAGTTAATTCCTAATTTATAATGTTATGGTAATGGACAATGCTACATACCATAATAAACTAGCATCTGAGACCAAAAAACATCAACTTTTGACAAAGACTCAACGAGAGAAATGAGGTTCTGGCGTTAGCTAAACAACATAGGTCAATACCAATTTACGACTACAAGATAGCCCAACGACATGGACACACAGCTATTCTATTGCTCTTAACAACTTTGTTTGTGTAGTACAATGAACCTATCAACAATCCCAGACATTTTTTAAATTAGATAGTGTTGAGAAAGTTTTGTGAACCCTACAAACATATTCGCTTTGCAAATTTCAGTAAAAACAATTCTTTTATAAAGGTTATTTATGTAGTTTTTTTCTATTACATGTTATTTCCAGTTTTTGTAGATTCAATGAAGGATTGTCTGTTATTTCTAAAAGGGTTCATCAGGGAATGAACAAAACAAAAAACATGTGAAAACTGTGAATTGGTGAAGCGATTTACACAAATGTTTCCCAAGCTTTTTTTTGTTCGTACCCAGATGATCCTAAAAGAAATACATTAACAAGTAATCCTTAATTGAATCTTCAAAAACAACAAATAACATGTTCGTTCATTAAATTTGAAACATACCTATTAATAAAAGAAAAACATATCAAACTGAAAATTGTGGAAAAGATTTTTTTTTAATTTAAAGTCAAAACATGCAATCCTCCCCACCCCCCAGATCAATAACTTGAAAAACAATTTTGAATCATGGACCGGGTACGTATGGATGTATGTAAAATGTATATATACAGTGACATAACTTAGCCATTATGAGTTATTTTAATCATAGAGTACTACAATATTCCACATGCATGTGTAACAATCCATTAGTCAGTTGATGAATATCTGTCTGTCTGTCTGTCTCTCTCTCTCTCCGTGTGTGTGTGTGTGTGTGTGTGTGTGTGTGTGTGTGTGTCTAGTAATTAATGTTATATAAAAAAAAATATATATGATAATTTGTAAAAGTGCTGTTCCCATTTTCACTGTGGACTGACATTGTGAGGTGATGATCAGGGCTCTCCAACCCTGACATCACCTGTTTCTGGGGACAATAAATAATTTGAACGGAAAATTGTTTTTTAATAAAAAGAAAAGACAAAGAAAATCATATTTTGTTTGTTTGTTTTTTTGTTCTAAAATAATAACATTCAATAATACCAACTATAAATATAAAATGATGTCATCTTACATGACGATGTCTTTACTCTGTAATAAATATAATGGAGATTTAATTAGACCATGCCTTTTTTAACACAAAAAGGTATACCCAATTATTGGTACATTTTGTACAGGTAGATAAAATGTGTTCTTAAGAGTTATATAGACGTACAGTAAGTAGTGAAACTAATGCATCATGTGCTGTTCTAGAGAAGTTTAAGACTCAAATAAATATTATGTAAAAAAAAAAAAAATTCAAATTACTTTTGTAAAATAGTGATACGAGTCTCTGCAAAACAGACAGAATTTTTCACTGGGGGCCGACTGTTAAGGCTAAATTCTACATGGCTATTTTATGTACATATATTTCTTGTGTTAGTCTTTATTTATGTTTGACATCACACAAATGTCATGACATCATGCCTTTAATAATGTTATTAGACTTTTAATATGTTTTATTAACTTGTAGAAAATTATGTAAAGTACAAGAACACAGAAGCCTATTAAACGGTATATATTACAACATATAAATTGTTTGCCCTCAAGGCGAAATGGGCTTTTTATATTAACGGTATATAACTATGTATATGGTTATTCTTACGTTAAGGGTGGATTAACAGTTTTATTATATAACATTTTGTGAAATATCTTAAAATATCAGTAAAATAAAAGTGTTATCAGTCACTTGGTGACGATAACACATTTTAGAGTGAAAATTTTACTATTTCACTCTTAAATGTGTTATCATCACTGTAGAAAGTGTTATTGTCACTGTAGAAAGTGTTATCATCACTGTAAGAAAGCTGGAATTATTTTGCTGCTGGCATTTTAAAAATAAAGGTTAATTGCCAAAAGTTATATAATAAATAGAAAATTTCATGTTTTTTGTCAAATATGATTTATATCTCATCTCGTGAAGTTTGCAATCATATCATGAGATATGATTGCAAACTTCACGAGATGAGATATAAATCATATTTGACAATATCATGAGATATGATTGCAAACTTCACGAGATGAGATATAAATCATATTTGACAATATCATGAGATATGATTGCAAACTTCACGAGATGAGATATAAATCATATTTGACAAAAAACATGAAAT
Source organism: Gigantopelta aegis (assembly GCF_016097555.1). Classification (NCBI taxonomy): domain Eukaryota; kingdom Metazoa; phylum Mollusca; class Gastropoda; order Neomphalida; family Peltospiridae; genus Gigantopelta; species Gigantopelta aegis. The sequence continues at coordinate 113,474,544 of NC_054702.1, forward strand.
ATCCTCTATTTATTCAACTGTAAAGGAATATGTGCAATAATTGTTTGCAATGACGTAAAGTTTGTATTAACTGGCATCAAGTTTTATTATTGTATGAAATGCATTATTGATTTTATTCTCTAGAAATAATAATACAACGGATCACGTTTATTGACTAGGATATTATCAGATTCCTAATGGTAATATATTCTAAGAATAATTTATTTGTTTATTTCAGTCAATCTGTTTCTATTTCAAAGGCTCAGGTTTACAACATTCATTCACTCAGGACAGATAATTCTTAATTCCTTGTAGCTTGTTAGTTATTCTCTAAATAAAAAAATATACATAGATAGGATACTCCCCAAGTGTCTTGTAATATCATAATTTATAAGCACAAGTTGATAAAAGTATGAAATCCGAGGCTTGCAGAGGATTTTTATACTTTTATCAATGAGTGCTGATAAATTATGATATTACAAGACATGAGGGTGTATTCTGTTTATCATCCATTATCATTCTTTTTATTTGTGAAATATTGTCTTGTGATTAAAATGTGACCAATCAAGAGTATAAGAAGCGATATCTCCTAGGAGAATATCGCAAATTATAGTGCCAGCGATATCTTCTACATCTAGGTTATTATTATATTGTTTTTTGGTATTGTTAATATCATATATTATGAACATTTTTATATTCGTAATATATGATATTGACGATACCAAAATGCAAGAGGGTCATAATATACACGATCATATAATCTCAAGCTTAATACTTGTTTTTGTAAATTTTATACGCAATTATAATTCCAATCAGCCATTACTCAATATTAAAATGACGTATGAATGTGACGCAGTGCCTTTTTTAATGATAATGATGTCATTTTGGATATCCTTACATAAAAATAACCTATAGCATGCTTTTTTTACCCAGTATGCTGGATAACTTTCAATGTAAAGTTGCTGTTAAATGTTTTTTGTTTGGTGATTCTCAATGCCTACAATTCTGGAGTGTCAACTTGGGTATGTTTGCTTACACATCAATACACCTGATTAATTTACAACTAATTTACAAAGTTACCAAAGTGATAAATGATATGAAAAATATCATATTGTGTTATTGAAGAATATTCCATAAAAGAGTAAAATGGTAGCTGTCCTAAGAGTTCTCAGTGAAGTCAATACAGATACCACGGTTACAATCATACAGATACCACGGTTACAATCATACAGATACCGCGGTTACAATCATACAGATACCGCGGTTACAATCATACAGATACCACGGTTACAATCATACAGATACCATGGTTACAATCTGTGTCACTGTAATGGGTTTTTTTACCTTTTATATCTGGACAAATATCGAAGTTGTTAACTATGTGGTTCTGACTTTAGTGCCTGTACTAGAAATGAAATGTGACTCTGACGTCTGGGTTCAACAGACTATTATGTGATATTGTCACAACCATACATGAAACAATATTTTTCAGTTTTTATTTATTTCGACATATGAATCTCCCAAGAGTCAAGTAAATTTGGTGTAGTTCTTGCAGTATGATATTTTACTGTAATAATAATGCAGTTTTCACTGATTAGCTTAAATATAATTGAAATCAAATGATAGTACAGTAGAATGAGAAATGATAATGTTTAATGGGAGTTAACTTGACTGAAAATGTCTGCAAGCATTCATTCATCCTACCACTGGAACACATGAACAAATGCATTGGTCAGGGGAGATTATCCAGCTAGTCATTCACAAACACCACCAGAATGAGTTACACAAGAGAAGAAACCTACAAGGAGAAATGTGAGGCTGTGGAAAAGAAGAAGACCTATTGCACATATACATGACAAAGCCAGGCTCAGGCCAGTTACCTACACACTCAAACTGCCCTCAATCATTGATCAATGAATAAAACTCTGCTTATAAAAGTTTGCAAATGTACACTTAAATTAAAAATATACAAGAAAACATTTAACATGGAATATGATGATTTAAAAAATCAAACTCTCAAACATGTAAAACCTGGAATTAATGAACATGGGTTAAAAACCGTTTAAGCGTCACTGATATCACACACACATTTGCAAAAAACAAAGCTCAGTACAGCAAATAGTTCATTTCATCAGTCTACATCTTCATCTAACGTAGTGCCATGGAAAGACCTGCCACCAAATATGTAAACAATCACCACATGCCTAATTAAGTCTTTCTCAGTTTAAAGCACCCCAACCAAAACAAAACAACAACAAAATAACGTACCAACAACATCTCAGTATACTCTTAAAGGAAAAACAGGTGAAGCGAGCAACACTGCAACACTAAGTACTTGCATCTCTATATGTTCAGTGTGTCACTCGTCGAAAACAAAGATAAAAGCTAAAATACTCTAACACGGCAACAGGTAAAAAAGAATCTTCCAATAATGTAAACAGTCACTTCATTTGTCGGCTGCTAATGACCTGGAACATTTCAATGTGATGCAGTACTAAAAACAGTCATCAACAACGCAATAACAGTGGACACGATACAAAACATGAAATGGTAAATGGAACCAATAGAACCCCAACAAATACACCAGACCAGGCTAGGCATTCTTGAAGCTACAGTAGCGCTACGAAAACCGTAAAACCATTGTATAGCACATACTAAAGTGATGTCATAGCTTACGATGGTTTTACAATTTTGTTGTCCTAATATAGCTTCGAAAATATAGGCCCAGGTCTCACTGCAAAGGGGAAGTAACCCATTGCATTAAGAATGGTCTCTCTAAACTGTCCCGGATTGGGCCCCTGGCATCCAGAGACCAAACCCGGGGTGGACATACTCGAAGCCTTAGTGGTATAGGAGCATGGAAAAGTCTTCACTCACTCACTCTAAACTGGTCTCAATTTAAACTGAAGATTTCCCCATTTTTAACAAGTGGCCTCCCAACAGTAAATCGAATGTATCTAACAAGATAATGTCATGTTATTTATTCTGTGAACTCATCATCTTCAAAAATGTATCAAACTTTTTAAAAAGGAACGTGGTCTCCCCCAGAAAATAAATAGCAGTGACCAAAAGGCAAACCAAAGGCAGGGCTTCTAGAATACAGTAGCTTGATGTCCATGGCTAATGTTTTTTATCATCGGGCTAGTAAATGGTTCCTCTGACCAAGCCTGATGGGCTAGTGAAAAAAAAACCCATCCCAGTTGGAATATGATCATTTTACTTCATGTGAAATTCATATTTTAAAGCAAAATCTAATTATCATCAACACATATCATCTCTAAACTTAATGTACCTACCGGTTAGTTTTATTCCAACCTTAGCTGAACAGACACATTTTTTTTTGGTAATAAATCCCTCCATTTGTTGAAACTGGTACTCAAAACTTTGTTACTCTAAGTAATAAATACATTGTAGGCAAAGTGTCACATGACATTTAAGAGATTTAAAGAACATGTTTATTAGCAACCCTTAATTTTGTAAAAAGTAACAGTTTGCATGTTTTAACTGTACATACCAGGGGTTTCCCCAGGGCCGTTAGGCGTAGCGGCCCGACACGCCTTGGTTCGTAAAGTAAGCGCTTTGACGGCGTGGAAGCGCCTTAAATCAATTGCCGCTACGCCTTGATTTGAAGTGCTTTAGAAAAACAATTTTCACAAGTACGAGCGTGGCAGTCGACTACCTCTTGCAAACAACTTGTGTACCAGTATACCAAGCACACCTAATCACTATGACAGGTAAAACACTTCCTAAATACCTAACAATGGACCAGTCGTCTGCTCACAACTGGTGTTTAGTAATTTTACCACATCTACTGGGACCGCTAATCTGTCAGGAAGGCGCTTACAAGTAACGGGATTCCCGTGCCGAGCAATCAAGCTTCAAGGCTGATCAAAGAAGATGCTTATTGACAGAATCAACTGTACCATTTAACTGAATAAACGATTGGTGAAGCACTGTTTAAAAGTACAGTTAAGTTGGCAATCAATCATTTCTATCCTAACACTCCCTTCCCAAAACTTCCACACACTGAAAACATCCAAGGCTCGCACTGTCGGTAGCCAAATTAGCCATTGGCTAATTAAAAATAATTTTAAAAAAATTGGCTAATAAAATTTGCAAATGGCTAAAATTTTGGCTAAACCATTTTCTATCTTCTGATGTGAACAAATGCTTAGGGGCCATCCATAGTTTTCAACATTTTCACAAGTGTACAAAGAGTACGCTTTTGACAACCCCCCTCCCCCCTTAAAAGTGTACATCCACAAAATGAAAAATGTTGATCGACATTTTTCACTTTCAAAAGAAGTGTATGCTGGCCCGTTTAATTTATTTCCTTTGTCTTTGTTAATTTTGTACCTATGGTCGAGAGATCGCGATTGCGGGAAATGAACATGCATTATTTATAAAATTGCAGTTAAACATACACTGAATTAGCTTACAATAATCATATTTGTTAGATAATGTTAGATATATATTTGTACGACTATGTAAGTTAGCTGGATTTTAAAAAGACAGTAAATTTTAGTTTTATTAACAGTTTGTTTTGTTGTTGTTGTTTGTTTGGTTGTTGTTTTTTGGGGGTTTTTTAATATTATAAATGGAATATACTGTGAAGTCAGCATTCTTAGCCTAGGTATTTTACAAGCAGAAATCACAACAAGCATTTAACACGACGCTGAAATCAACAGCAACAACATGGCACAAATTATGAAATTGTTGGGGGTGGGGAATTGATGGGTTACTTTAAAAAAAAAAGAGTATGATTAGCTGGATTGAAGGCAAACACGTAACTATTTTCAACCCACTACCCCACTTATGTTGGCTTGATTTGTGTTATACTGATGCTAAAAATGTAAGCGCCTTAAATAAAATCCTGGGGAAAGGCCTGCATACCCCGGTTTCAATCTCGTGTACTCTGCATAGTACTAAATATATATACATAAACATTAATGTATTGGGAATAGTTGATAGTATTTATACAAATAACATTACTAATTACATTTTAATTATTATATAGTGATAATAAAGTTTAGGCCGAATTTGAGTTTGGTTTTTATTTTCTAGTTTTAATAGAAAATACAGAAGTAGGGCTAGTAGATTATTACCTATGGCTGGTGAATTTTGAAAATTACTGATCCCATTGCTAGAAGATTTTTAGAAAATTCTAGAAGCCTTGCCAAAGGACTCTTTAAAAGTAACAAAGATCTTAAGACAAACTAATGATCTCCCTAAAAAATAATGAACTATCTTCTTAACAACAGATCAACCATCTAGAAAAATTAACCAACAATTTGTTTTCTTTCTTCCAGCTGCTTCAAGTTGATCATGATGGCGACCAGCACAGCAACCACACACTAATGCACAGAAATGGAGTGAAATTCTTCGCACGCCAGCTACTGAATGAGAGAAGTCCAAGATGAGAGTCGGGGAAATGATGATGAGGATGTGCATGTATAAAAATAGACAAGACCCCTAAGAGTTTTTGTTAGTTTTTGTTTCTTATCACAGGTGCTAGGAATCGAGGTGCTTGCCGCCCATGCCGAACTGGTGGTCGACAACATAACATCTTATATCGGACTCCGTCATATCCTCATCCGTTATGTCCCCGGGATCCTCCCTCGCAGATATCTCCTCGTCAGTCACTTCCCCATGATCCTCCCTCGCAGACATCTCCTCGTCAGTCACTTCCCCATGGTCCTCCCTCGCAGACATCTCCTCGTCAGTCACCTCCCCATGGTCCTCCCTCGCAGACATCTCTTCGTCGGTGACCTCCTCCGAGTGGTGGAAGTGGTGCAGTTCGGGCGTGCTCATCTCAGCCAGCGTGTCGCTGTGCATGATGTCGCGGCGCCCGGTGTAGAAGAGGCTGCGTACTGGCTCTGAGGCCGGGCTCTCGCTGCGACTAGTGTTGTCAGAAAACACACTGTCTGTGTCGTTCAACACGTCCAGCACGGCGCCCTCCGAGGAAGCCTTCGTCACAGATGCGCCCGAGTTGCCCGAACCCTTCTTCGATAGACTTTCTTTTTTTTCAATCGACATTCGCTCCCGATTGGGTCCTAGAAACCAGTCGGATCTCTGCCGCAAGCGTTCTAGCTGCTTTCTCTTCACAGAGTTAAAACGACTAAGACTTCGACTTTGATAATAGTTAGTTACTTCATTTAAACTATCTTCTACAGATTTTGGTCTCTGAAACAAACAATAAAAAATCATCAATTTGATGGCATAACATGTTAAACAATAGTTAAATTTAAAAAGTTACTTTTTTGGCTATTTCTGCAATTTCATGTACCTTATTAGTTGCAACTTTTACTAAATCGAGCATACTATTGATATCACACAATTGCTTATGACCCAAAACTTAGTCGTGATATATACGGTTGACTGACTTAGAAACTGGGGTGGGATCTCGTAGGACTGAATCATGTCAGTGGATCCATCCTCTGAATGGGTTTCCCCCCCGCCCCAATCAGTGCCCCCAAAACTGATATATGAAGGGCTGTGTTATGTGCTGCCCTGTCTGTGGTAAAAAAAACATATACCGTATATCTTCGCCTGTAAGTCGATCTCGGCTATAAGTCGAGTCCCTAATTTCAAGCCCTGAAAACGTATTTTTTTATTGACCCGTTTATAAGTCGACCCATGAAAAACTACTTATAAATATTGAAATATTTCTTATTTTCAGCACATGAGAACAATAATATTTGAACAAAAGAAAATTATTTTACAAACTTCGGTTTTCACGTTTTGTACGTTTTCCAATCAAACTATCATTATTACATAGCATCAAAACGAAATATTCCCTTAGTAGAGAGTGAAAGCTGTTTGACTGTTACTGTATAGTACTGTACAGATGGTTTTGTGCACAGACAACGACTTTATTTATAAACACTGACAACAGATCACTACGATAAAACTGTAAGTATCACGTTTTGCCGCCATATTAATACATGTAAGGAGGATAACTCTGGAAAGTACACTGGTTTTTGTACCAAATGATGTGTGTCCCTATTGCTCTAGATAGTGAACTGCAGAGATCAGTCTATTTTAAGGGAAAGCTCAGTAATATTCATGAAGTTAATCACCGCCAAAACATTGTTTGAACAACCATTAATGCCAGTGACCAGATTTCAAAATAAACTCAGGCAACAGGTAGTTAGTATTGTTTACACTTTTACTATTAGTGATGACTGTTAATTTAACTAAGTGGACTGTTGTCTTGGCATGTGAGTGAGATCGCACACCTTTTTGCATAACCAAAACCGTTCTAATGCCAAAAAAAATAGGTTATAAAAAATAAATGTGTCAAATTAACATATTTGAGTATAAATACATGGCATACTTTAACAATAAAACTTGTAAAATAATCCCCAAAACAGTAATATTTTTTGGTGAAATTTTTTTACCCTCTTATAAGTCGACCCCCCAAGTTGTAAAATAATTTTTGGGTGAAAAAAATTCGACTTATAGGCGAAGATATACGGTAGTGGGAAAATGTAAAAGATTTCTAAAAGTACCAAATGTTAGACATCCAATAGCTGATGTGCTGTAATGGTGTCGTTAAACAAAAGAAATTGTTAACCTTAGAAACTTCAGGCGAAGGCATGATGGAGACTTCAGGAGCCGAGACTGTTGTCACGGTAATGGTGAGCTGCGAGTTCTCCGGCTTCGAGGTGCGTGGTCTGCCCATGAATGGTGAGCTTGGTTCCGGACTCTCACTCGGATGGTGTTCATGTTCCCGCTGCGAGTCTCCCTCCATTCTCGTCATCTCAATAAACTCATCTGACACATCTACCAAAAACAGATACATCTCAATATACTCATCTGACACATCTACCAAAAACAGATACATCTCAATATACTCATCTGACACATCTACCAAAAACAGATACATCTCAATATACTCATCTGACACATCTACCAAAAACAAATACATCTGACACATCTACCAAAAACAGATACATCTCAATAAACTCATCCGACACATCTACCAAAAACATATACATCTCAATATACTCATCCGACACGTCTACCAAAAACAGATACATCTCAATATACTCATCTGACACGTCTACCAAAAACAGATACATCTCAATATACTCATCTGACACATCTACCAAAAACAGATACATCTCAATAAACTCATCTGACACATCTACCAAAAAGAGATACATCTCAATATACTCATCTGACACATCTACCAAAAACAGATACATCTCAATATACTCATCTGACACATCTACCAAAAACAAATACATCTGACACATCTACCAAAAACAGATACATCTCAATAAACTCATCCGACACATCTACCAAAAACAGATACATCTCAATATACTCATCCGACACATCTACCAAAAACAGATACATCTCAATATACTCATCTGACACGTCTACCAAAAACAGATACATCTCAATAAACTCATCCGACACGTCTACCAAAAACAGATACATCTCAATAAACTCATCAGACACATCTACCAAAAACAGATACATCTTAATAAACTCATCCGACACGTCTACCAAAAACAGATACATCTCAATAAACTCATCCGACACATCTACCAAAAACAGATACATCTCAATATACTCATCCGACACATCTGACACATCTAACAAAAACAGATACATCTCAATAAACTCATCCGACACATCTACCAAAAACAGATACATCTCAATAAACTCATCCAACACGTCTACCAAACACAGATACATCTCAATATACTCATCCGACACATCTACCAAAAACAGATACATCTCAATAAACTCATCCAACACGTCTACCAAACACAGATACATCTCAATATACTCATCCGAAACGTTTACCAAAAATAGATACATCTCAATATACTCATCCGAAACGTTTACCAAAAATAGATACATCTCAATAAACTCATCTGACACATCTACCAAAAACAGATACATCTCAATAAACTCATCTGACACATCTACCAAAAACTGATATATCGCAATAAACTCATGAGACACATCTACCAAGAACAGATACATTACACTGATCATCACCTCAAGCATCCAGTAATAAATAAATAATCAAAATAATAATAATATAATCAAGTTTGGTGCAGCAGGTTTTGATTCGGGCCAACAGAATTTGTAGCTTGCTGGACCGAATGACTAACAGGAATTTTAGCCAATTTCGACCCCAGAGAAGTTACAATAGTCCATGATGTTGTTAAGATCAAGCACACCCACCCTCAACCAAAAGTTCTTCACATAGCATGATATTTCTTTCTTTTTCTTTTTTTCAAGATGGCCCTGCAATTTTAAATCCAAATATACACATGCTACAGGTACGAATGAAAAACTGCTTGGGATTAATATTCTTTTCATTCATGGTAAAAGGTGCAGAGATCTGAGTGCAGACTTTGACAACACCTGCTGACAGTGAAGACACAAGGATTTATTAAAAGTGAATGTGTGTTTGTATCTTGCATTACTAAACAATGTTACAATATGGTAACTGTAACTTCGTGTGCAGTACCAAGTGTTAGCATAGTAAACATGACCTAAATAAGGAAAATAACTGTTTAAACGTGAAAATATTTATAATATTTAAATACAAATAAAATAAAGTAATCAATAAACCAGTATGTTCATTGTAGCACAAATATCTCTATTAATAATGAAAATCCAATGTGACAGTGAAGTAAACAAAATGTTTATACAGAGACTGACTGATTTTATTATCTATAAACCAATTTGCCAAACAAAACAACAAGACAAAATCACAAACCAGTCCTAAAACAAATAACAATTGACATAAACAATAAGCACACGTGGGGTTGGATCTCTCAGCAACATTTAAATATAAACTATCATGGTCAGTTTGCCCCGTATTAAATATAACAATATTATACTCGGATACTGAACTGTTTCAAAATCTTCTACATGGATATTATATATTTTAAATCAGTCCATAGCTGGGATATTATTTAAATTTCAAAAGCATTAATCATCAAAACTGGAATGGTTGTTTTTAAGAAGTAAATTCAATACAGATACCACAAAAACAATGACTGAATGGCCATGGACACAATGACTGATACATAATCATTTGTCTAAACTAGAAATCAAATTGCACACATGTAAAAACTGGCTGAAAAAATATTCAAGCAAATTTGTTTTTGTAACAGCAATGTTAATAAAATTTGAAACAGAATATTTTAAAATATTTTAACATAAAATATAACTTAATTCCATTATTGATAAAAAGAGAGCTTGAAGAAAACCATGTAAGACAGATCTTACCATTGTGATCAAGATCAAAGCCATGTGTTTTAGCTTCCCCCAGGAGGAAGATGAAAAACCATCCCAGAGACACCTCACCTACACATGCAAGGAACAAAACAACATGCACTGGGTGCAAGGCAGAGCTGCTACTGTTTGTGGTCAACTCAATGGTGGTACGGCATGTTGATGGTTATACACCAGTAATATTAAATCTTGGTCCAAAGCTTTTGACTCTTTCTATTTGTAATGTAATAGAGCGATCATGGTTATAAAACTGTGACGGCTAGACTCAAGACTTTTAGCAAAGTGTCCAGACTTAACCCACATGCAACTTGCAGTGCTTATGGACTGAAAATTGATGATGAGCAATAAACTGCTCTCCTAAATTCACAGTAATTTTGAGTAAAATAAAATCATGATGAAGCAAACAGTTTTTCATCCAAGCAAAAATTGTTTTACGCTAGCAATTGCTTGCGTCAAACCATAAAGACCGAATTTGTATAGGCATAACTTCATCATAGCATTGAATCTAGACGTAAAGTTTTATTTGCACAATAAACCTGATCCTGGAAGAGGTGTGATGGGAAAGGTGCCAGCCTCACTCACTAAAGCAGGGCATCCATTTGTACGTGGTCCGCATCAGATAGAGAAGAATCCACTGATCAATTCCACGTCTGTCTGCAAGGAATCACACGGACACAGAAGCTATTTTGGGATCTGACTTATGTCAGTCTCATCCAAGATTACTTAGAATTGTAAACAGCCATTTCACTGGTATATGGATGTTGACTTCACACATGCACTGACGCAGACACAAACTCGTACCATGTGAGAATGGATACCCTGCTTTAAGCTGCACCAAACTTTACACATCAATGTTTAACTACTACTGTTGACTATTCCACATGGTCTGATGTAACAGTTTGATATTTCACTCTGCATTAACAAACTTGCTGGGAAACTCATCAAGGAGGTAAAGAAGTCATAAACAATGACAGACTACTCGCAGAGATATGCTAATACCAGGTAACTTACCTATCACTCTACTCCATATCACTGCCCAACACTTTCAAACAATTTAGGCATATATCCCAGCACCAATATTCTGTCAGTAAACATCTTATTACCAGTAATACAGACAGAAATCATGAACATAATGACTTTTTGTCCATTACTTAAAATTTTCATGGCACAATCATGATGTTGTTACATATTCTAGTATTCTAGACTTAAGGCTAAACTAAACTGAGCAGTTTTAACCCGCACAAAGACAATTATGCAAATTCTTTTACTAGAAGCATACAATGTCCAATATATTGAAACAAGTCATATTTTTGGCTTTGCTGTCATCTAGGCTTCAATTTTCCCACTGGTTTATTTTTAACAGATAGCACCAACATCAATGCATTAACAATATTGATGACTCTTGACTGGTTAGTAGCTAGGCATATGCTTGGTACAGAAAGAAAGAAATGTTTTATTTAACGACGCACTCAACACATTTTATTTACGGTTATATGGCGTCAGACCACACAGATTTTGAGAGGAAACCTGCTGTCGCCACTACATGGGCTACTCTTTCCGATTAGCAGCAAGGGATCTTTTATTTGCGCTTCCCACAGGCAGGATAGCATAAACCATGGCCTTTGTTGAACCAGTTTTGGATCACTGGTCGGTGCAAGTGGTTTACCCATTGAGCCTTGCAGAGCACTCACTCAGGGTTTGGAGTCGGTATCTGGATTAAAAATCCCATGCCTCGACTGGGATCCGAACCCAGTACCTACCAGCCTGTAGACCAATGGCCTAACCACGACACCACCGAGGCCGGTATGCTTGGTACAGATGCAATTGCTGCTTGTAATATAAGTTTTCCACAATTCCACATAATGTTGACATGACTATCACACTGGTTGGTGCATATTTTCACACTGCTGACTTGACTATCGAGTTGTGGCATTTATTGTTAGGTGTGTGCTTAGCATTAGTATACCAAATACCATCAACGAAAAGCTGAACAAAATATTCCCTGAAAAGGACAAATGATGTGAACATTTTATGACAGAGACAAAGATACAGGTGAGTGAGGTACAGCATGAGGGTAGTAGATACACCAGCAAATAACACAAGATCTGCATGGTGACAACACGTTTTAAAGACAAGTTGGACATATCAACATTCACAAACATTAGCAGCTCCACAATAAAAATACACAACTGTAACAGTGACAAACAACAAGACACATATGTGAATCGAAATCAAATGTTAGAGATGTAAATTTAAATAAAAAAAGAGATGTAAATTTAACATGATAGCAAATGTTATTAGTAAAACAATTAGTCACATAAAATTACCATGGTGATTTTTTCATATTATCAAATTTTCATACTATAAATTTACCACGGTTTGAGACAATTTAGTAAAAACTGAGTCATGTGAAAGCACCATGGAGACGTACAATAGCTAAATGTGAGTTAGCTAATCAGTTGTTAGTATATCAAATTACCACAGTGTTATATTGTAAGAGTAAAATGCTAGTTGTGTAAAATATTAACTGTAAGACACTAGTATTCTAAAGTGAGTGCTATAAAATAACCACGGTGACCAGCCCTTTCAATTCAAAAAACTGCTCAGCAGAAAAAATGCTTCAGATAAAAATTAATTTTTTATTTTAAATATCGCCTGGTTAGCTCTGAGTGATCAGAAAATTTCGCCAAATTATTTTTAAAAAAGCAAAACCTACAGCTATTTAGCTATTTTCCAACAAAATATTAATTATTACACAATTTATTTTTGCAAAATTAAAATAGAATTTGTCAATTGTTCTTAAAATTCATAATTAGTGAATTTGGCGAGTGGCAGAGCTAGCCCTGCTGCATTAGTATTTCATCAGAAAGCTGGGATTGAAATTTTAAACACCAACTATTTGGCGGTACCAAAAACTGGCACTCAGACATTCACTCAAGTTGCATCAGCAAAACAAATGATGATGTTAACAATTTTACTTGAGCTTTTATATCGGCTCTGCTGAAAACTGATGTGAATTGCAAAGGCTGGGTGACAAACATTAACAGTTAATGGTGAGTCATGCTGGAGTCACAACAACCAAAGGAAACAATGGAACATTTCTATAAAATTCATAATTAGTATCATTAGGTCAGTTTTGAGTACAAGGGAACAAGACAAACACTAACAGTGAAATAAAAAAAAATGTAGAAAAGCATATGTTAACATTTATATGCGATCCAAAACAAGCAGGTATAAATGTGTAATTGTTAATTTTAATTTTTTTAATAAAACATTCATGAGGTGTGACTGAAAATGACATCATATAATTTATTTATATTCTTTTGCTTGGGGTTTTTTTTTTTTGGGGGGGGGGGGAGGGGAAATACCACAGATTTATGATTTATAAAATAAACATGATTGTTAAACACAAAAATTTCGCTAAAGTTTTCATTTAGCAAAAAAAAAAAATACATGAAGGGATAAACAACAACATAAAAAACAGACAAAAGTGACGTACGAGGTAGAAGATCCTCAGATGGGTACTGGTACTCATAACGGAACATCTCCCGCACATGTATCCCTGTGCGCGTGGTCTCGGTGAAGTATTCAATATTCTCGCGCCCGAACATGACGGATGTGCCGAAGTTGTCGACCATGAGCTGCATGAGGCGGCTCGCCTTCTCCACCTTCGCGGGGTCGTCGGCGCAGGTGTGGAACACAGAGCCAGCGCAGCTCCGCGACAACGCCTCCAGCGTCATGAAGTTGATCTCCGAGTGGTTCACGATACGGAACCACGTGCCAAACAGAAGTGAAATGAGATGTTGGTGGGCAGAGCTGAGGGTCTGAATGAAGCTGAAAATACATATGTAGAAGCTGCACTGAAACTATGCTGTACATAGGAGATCTCCGTATCTCATATTTAATCTGGCCGAAAGATATTATTAGTGATTATGTTTGTTCAGACATGTGACACCCACTTACAAAATAAAAGCTGAAATTATCTCAAGAAAGATATTAACTGTATACCATAGCTAAGTAAATGTTATATAACAATACTTTAGATCAAATTCATTCTATTTTCGAGAATTATTTTGTGGAAAAAAAATCATTTCAAATGCTGAAAAATCACTTCACTGTTAAATGACAGGTCACGTTGACATGTATTATGTGGATAGGTAGGTAAACAGGTAGAAAACCATGATTGCCTGGTCAAATGCAACATAATGTTGTGCATTTTATTCTGATGATATTTCTAACCATGTTTTTTTCAAACTTCCAGTAAAACTAAAACATACTTGGCCCTGCTTCATCTATTTTTTTTCATTTCAATTTATTTTTGAGCTTATATCCAATTTAGGTTCAAGCACACTGTCCTCAGCTATCTGGGTTGTCTGTCCAGGATAGTTGTTAGTGGTTAGAGACAGGAGAGTGTAGTGGTCTTACACCTACCCATTGAGTCGTTAAAACTCACTCTGGGTGGGAGCCGGTACCAGGCTGCGAACTCTATACCTACCAGCCTTATGTCTGATGGCTTAACCACAACACCACTGAGGCCGTTTTGATCTATTAAGAGACTGATAGGTATAATCTGTCAAAAAAGGTGTCAGATTTTTTTTTCTTCTTCAGAATAATAATAATTTTAAAACCCCTGAAAGAACTTACTCATGGACTGCTTGAAATTGTTCTGATCGGTGTCCTAGACTCAACACCTGAAGCAAACATTCTTCTCCTTGCGGCGTAAAAACACCTCCAGGCAGGCGCAGAAGATAACGCTGCAAGAAATAAATATTAATCCTTCACAAACTCACAATCCACAAAACACACACTCCACTCACTCTGACAGCTAGACAGGGGAAATGACTCTTGCAAGAAATAAACATTAATCCTTCACAAACTCACAATCCACACACTAAACTCACTCTGCCAGCTAGCCAGGTGAAATAACTCTCACAAGAAATAAACATTAATCTTTCACACTCACAATCCACACACTAAACTCACTGCCAGCTAGTCAGGGGAAATAACTCTCCCAAGAAATAAACATTAATCTTTCACACTCACAATTCACACACTAAACTCACTCTGCCAGCTAGTCATGGGAAATAACTCACAAGAAATAAACATTAATCTTTCACACTCACAATCCACACACTAAACTCACTGCCAGCTAGTCAGGGGAAATAACTCTCACAAGAAATAAACATTAATCTTTCACACTCACAATTCACACTAAACTCACTCTGCCAGCTAGTCAGGGGAAATAACTCTCACAAGAAATAAACATTAATCTTTCACACTCACAATTCACACACTAAACTCACTCTGCCAGCTAGTCAAGGGAAATAACTCTCACAAGAAATAAACATTAATCTTTCACTCACAATCCACTCACTCTGCCAGCTAGTCAGGGGAAATAACTCTCACAAGAACTGCACTTCAAGTTAATTAAACTCACTTAAGACATACAGTAACAGAGATTCTGTTTTAGATACTGTCTACTTTATAATATGGTAACAAAAAAGCCATTAAATAGAGAATAACTAGTTAAATGACTTCGAAGAGAAGAATGCAAACATTACTCATTCGGTCTTAACAGGCTAAAGCCAATATCCGATGTCATTAACTAGTTATAATCTTTATCCTGCAGACCAAAAAAATTAAGGGAAAAAGCTTTGATTTCTGTTACTTCAGCCACATTGTACAATGACCTAGAGGTGCAATAAGCGATTTTGTAACGTAGCTAAGTGTGTGACATCAAAAGTCATATCCTGCTACTATACAAATATGACTTTGCTTTATCTGTCATCCTATTCTGTGAAATGGTGGTTGGAGGATAATATAGGTTTCTTCTGTCCACTGGCTAATCCCAAACTACTTTATACTGCAACTGACAGTAAGACATAATGGTTCAATTGAATGCCATTGATAAATTTTTTTAAAATCTGGTATTAAGTTCAAGTTAAATCCTTCAGGGCTGATATCCAAACACAAACATGGCATTTAATTTCATATGCATACCTTTAAGACTGATGCCAGAGTATAGAAGCTGTATCGAGTGTATGTCACTGGTTTTCCCTCGGACAAACGTTTTACAATGTGGCGAATGTCTGCTGGGTTTCCTGGACGACGGAACAGATCAACAGTTCCAACCCCTTCCTGAGCTATATACACTAGTATATCCTAAAATAAAAACACAGTTATTAAAAGTTTGAACTCCTACCTCAGTTAAATACACTAGTATACCATAAAATAAAAATAGCAGTTATTACAAGTTTCAGTTCCTTTCTGGGCTAAATACACTAGTATATCCTAAAATAAAAACACAGTTATTACAAGTTCCAACCTCTTCCTGAGCTACTAGTATATACACTAGTATATCCTAAAACAAAAACACAGTTATTAAAAGTTCCAACCCTTATCTCAGTTAAATACACTAGTATACCCTAAAATAAAAACAACAGTTTTTACAAGTTCATACCCACTTCCGAGTTTTATACACTAGTACATTCTAAAATAAACAGTTCCAACACTGACAATGAACTAATCATATATAATTATAAACTTTCTGTATTTATACAATTTACTCTATTCTGATTGGATGACATCGAAGAAAAATTGAAGGTTATCCTTCGATAAACCTCAGAAAATTACATCATTATGCCAGCTGGGATGTCATTACGTAAAACAGGTCATGAAAAAGACTTTAGAAGCTGATTTATGTGTGTTTTAACTAAATATGGTGTGTCCGGGTGCTTGTGCATAAATTTTAGAAGAGGGTGTGGACTAAACTGTGCCTATCAAAATTTATGAAGGGTTAAGACATGTTTCCACAGAAAAAGTATTGAAAAAAAGAGAGAAAAATTTGCTTGATCAAGAGGAAGGTTTGTCAGCCGAAACCCACTCTTTGCACCCGCTCCTATGTATGTAATTATATAAGAACTGCTTGTCATTTTTAAATACATTTATCAATGTACAGCTGTCACAAACTGCATAAAATTGTGTAGTGTAGTGAAGGATTTTAAACTAAACTCCTCAGAAAATAACGTCATTACGTCAAATGGGGACATCATTATGTAAAGCAGATAATGGGAAGCACGTTAGAAACTGATTTATGAATTATGTTAGTTTTAACTAAATAAGTTCTGCTGTTTATAATTAAAAGAATTGTTTGTCATTTTGTTGTGAAGTTATCGATATATAACAATCACAAATTTAGTATAAAATCGTTACACTACACAATTTTATACAATTTGTAACTGATATACACTGATAAATTCACAAATTACAAACATTTCTTATATACACAATTTGTACACATCCTAAACAAAAAAACAAAAAAGCCAGTGGTCATTAAAATGATAATAAAACACAAGCGAATATTGTGAGAAAACAGCTCAACCTGGCTCCTATGGAGAAGGATGAAGACGAGTAGAAACAATCAGTTGAGGTGACATGGATCACTCGACTAATTTCTTGTGCAACCTCATGTCACATTGATTCATAACAGTGAAACCCATATCACGGTGAAAACATGATAAAAGCAAATCCTTTGGGACAATTTGACTGCATAAAACAGAACAATACAGCTTCATTAGCAAACAATCTTTACACTATTTAACACTGTATTTTCTACAGAACTGTTTCAAGATAATAATATACTTACTGCAAGGTTGCTATATGTATGTAGATAAATACTTACTATAAGAGGTGTTGGCAGGTATCCATTCTTCAGAGCTACATGCATAGGAGCGCCAAATTTGAGCCTGATAAAATCAAAATCAAAACCTAAGTACAGAATGGAATAAGTACTCTAACCTTTCATCATCCACATTTTCACACAGCAACCAACATGTTCTGTGCTATACACCAAATACATCCATCTGGTTGTTATAATTATACAAAATACAATTTCCCAACACTAACTGTCAAAGATGAAAAAAGGACACATTGAACATTTTACTTCTCTCTCAGTACTTCATAAATTCTTGCAGCTATAATTAATACATGTTATTTAATGCAGAATAGATGTTTTGAAACCAACTTCATACCATGTCTGTGGAGTCAAATGACTACCAAACCGTTAAAAAACAAAATATGTAGCACATCATATCTTCATTTCAATTTTGAAGGCAGTCTGAATCACATAAATGCATTCTGGTGTTCAGTTTAATTTTCCAGCCTGACATCTTTGAGCACATTCAACTCAAGAGTATAATGTTGAATACAAAACAACTGTACGATGTTCAGGGCACACTATTCCCCACCAATTGTTGTTATGTCCGCATACTGATTGTGCAAATTTAAATTCATGCAAACTGCCAATTGATTACGTTTTAACTGTTTCATTTTAAAATTAAAAGTTGCAAACACAGATATCTACTTCTACTTTTGTAAACATACAGAGAGATAAAGTCACAACTTCTATAAACAGAGCTTTATTATGTGGTCCAGAGACAAAAATATCAAACTTACTTATGAGATCGCATGGCTTTAGTTCTTGTGCTTCGGTCGGAAACACAGCCACTAAAGACATTCCGAAACATGGTCATATAGTCCAAAACTACAACACGCTGATTTAAGTCTGTTCTGTCATCCTGTCACGGGGGTGGGGCTGCAGCCTGGACAACCATGATGGCAGCCCAGCGATAGCACCGGTAAATTCATCAGACACAGATGGCACTTGTACTGTAGGATCTTCTGGCTGAAACACAGTTAATCTGGTGTCATTTAAACTCACCTTACAAAAGTAACATTAAGATTAACATTGTCAAAACTGAAAACATGCTTGACCTATTAGAAAATAATAACAAACTAAAACACACAAAAAAAAAAAAATCAAACACCACTGTTCAGTTTTTATCCCCTGCAATAGTTCATCAAAATAAATCTCAAGCACAACTTGATTAAAAAACACTGCAATGCAATTTGCCATTGACATTAAAATGAGCACCATCCATCCATCCAAGAATGTTCCCAGAGAACTCCAAAACTGTTCAAGACTACATAATGATACACATCAATCTGGTGCTCCGGTGGTGCCTTCTACTATGAGCGAGTTATAATTTTCAATTTTTTTTTATTTTATGATGGAAACAAATAGCCAGAAATGAATGACCATATTCACTGTTTCCAGAGCACAAGTCTAAAACCGTTCAAAATAACATCATAAAATTTTGTACACATATCAATGTAGTGGTCTAGTAGTGTATTTTGGTATGAGGGAGTTATCGTTTTCAAAATGTTTTCTGTTACCAGCTAAATTAGTGCGGTTTCCATTTCATTAGCAGGGAGGTGGGTAATATTGATGACTATGTTTTCATGTTATAACTTATTCTGCACCCTGATAACCACCTCGACTAGTTAATTTCTCTCTCTACACAATTTGTTGTAGTCATCGTGGCTCATGAGAAATAGCAACTTTAAGTCTTAACAAATTACATGCAAGCGATTTTGTTCAATGAGAAATGTCCATGGTAGGGTACGCAAAACAGAGGTGGGTGAGTGTCAAGCCCCCACCCACACACACATTTTTCTCTGGTAGTTCTCAGGTGGCTTTACATACCATATTTTAACACAAATATATCTGTACTTTCATCTGCAAGACCATCACACTAACGGTATCCAACCACCCACCCCACCCCCCAACAATAGGGGTATACTTGAATATTCGGTGCACCAAACAGCGATCTGTATCATAGTTGCATACATACCATATTTTAACACAAATATATCTGTACTTTCATCTGCAAGACCATCACACTAACGGTATCCAACCACCCACCCCACCCCCCAACAATAGGGGTATACTTGAATATTCGGTGCACCAAACAGCGATCTGTATCATAGTTGCATTCGCATTTGGTCACTAGCTGAACCAAATATGTGAATAAATAAATGTAATACTAACTGTACAATTTATGTTTCTAATTCACACAAACCAAAACGCAATACTGATTTGATTGTTTTGATAATGAGTTTAAAAAACACCCCAAAACTGCTTTTAATGACATGGTCGATTAATTTTCTATATATTGGTACGAAATGACTTTTTACAATGGTACGAAATGACTACAGTACGAAATGACCAGGCAGCATGGTATGAAATGACTAGGGTATGAAGTGACTATGATTCGTTGAGATCATATTACTTGGATTTTATACTTATGAGATACAATTGCCACCCCTTAAATTAGTTTTTACTGTGCAGACTGTATGCAATTCCTGTCAGGAAAGTCATAAGTACTGATACACTGTGGCAGGCTAGTTGTAAAAATTTATCAAACCATTTAGGTATATGCAGTTGAATCTCGTTGGCTCGAACCCCATCAGTGCTCGAGAAAGTGTTCGACCCATTGGGTAGTTCAACCGAACCATTCGGTCAACATCAGTTATTTCCGTAACATCAGTTAGAAGGTTAATTAGATACATATTATTTTGGTAACTGCAAACATAAAAATTTCATAAAGGTGTTATATAGCAAAATATCAGAGTAAAAGGATTTATTACAAATTACTCCGATTGTGTGATGCAGAAGCCCTTGTCGGTAATAATTAGATGTGTGGTTGCTGAAGTGATGACAGCTGAGTAACTTGCTCACTGTTTCATTTAAAACTGGTCTTGTAGACGTGTTCAGAGTAATGCTTCACGCTGATGCCATTTTGTGCACTAATTATTTGACTGGTATCACAGTTCATCGAACAGGTACCGTAACACTAGCTGTATTTGAAAGACCATTACCGATAGCCGCTTGACATACAACATGACAAGGTATGGCAAAGAAAGGATTGCATGGCTATTGTTGCGATTCGCCTAAATAATTATAATCCGAAGGTTGTAATAACCAAATGCGCAAGCGCGGCTATTGTTGGTCCTTTTCTGTGGTTTTCTATTTGATATTTGATGGATCACCAGTTCGAGGGAAATATAGTTAATAACACAGACGGGACCGATAATTTAGTTCGAGAGAAGGCTTATAGTCGACCCTGGACGTATTCGACCCATCATCAGTTAATATAAGGGTTTACCGGACAAACAACTCGGGACTTTGTGTTTGGTTTGAGTGTTGCCGTGTGATTGACCCTTCCGAGGTCGAGCAAACAAGATTCTACTGTATATCATAATCATATTCTGTGAATATCAAAACCAAATGTGTATTAGGCCTAAATACCCTAAAATGTTTAAATATCATTAATTATAAACGTGTTGATAAGATCACTTTAGCGAGCTGTACTTTACATTAAGCATCTACTTATGGTGTTAATTAGCATGCATTGTTTTTACAACAAACACAATTCAACTATGAATTTAGGTGACCCCCTTAACACCGATGAAATTGACCCATTTCTTTTTGCAGATGAATGCGAAAGCGACTCTTGTACTTTTCCATTTAAAACACTATAAAATGATCAGAAATATCCATCGTTGCACAGTTTGATAAGGTTTACATATAAATACTTACATCCCGGCATTAATGTTGTTTGGATTATTACATGGTTGCTAAATTATGGCCAAAAATTAGTAAAGAAATTGAGAGTAACGGTCAGAAAAGCAACTCAGATGACCCCGGAAGTACATAAGAAAGGAGCAGTCATTGTACATTTTGGCGGTCACATAACTGTGAATCTGCTGTTATCGGTCAGTTGATTGGACGTCTGTTTTGAATAGAGACCAAAACTGGGGCGGATCTGCGATATTCTATAAGCGGGTTCCAAAATTTTGTGTTTTAAGAAATATAATACGAATTTATATTGCCTTGTATCTTCAGTTAATTTTCAGATCTCATCAATTCATATTTTCCAGCTATAAACGATTTTCCAAATTTCAAAACGACAGCTGAGAGAGAGAGTGAGTGATAGTTAATAGATATAGGGAGAAATAAAAGTACACCTACACACACATCCACACGTGTACGCACACACACTTTCAAAAATAAAAAAGTAACTATTTGTGTTTAAATTATTCGATTAGGCAACATCATAGAAATTAGAATAACCATCAGGGGATTATAAGTCCGTGTTAAGCACAGCACTTTTCTTTCAAAACGTTAATAAATGATCTAGTCGAAACTAGGTCATTAAAATTTTGTCTACATTAACCGCGTAAATCAGTCATGTAGTTGTTGGGGTGGGTGGGTGAGTAACACAACATTCACTCAAGGACTGGCAATAACAGACCATTGATTCATGAAATCGCACACAGTTAAGTAGCTGTATGACCTTACAATGTTCCATGTCATTTAAAAAAACATATTGATTTCAGATTTTAAGAAGCTCCGGGTACGGCGGAGCAGGGGAGCTGGGGGCTCTCTCCCCAATAATTCTGAATCAAAAATATTATTGGTAGTAAATCTTAAGGCAGATATTACTTTTACTTGTAGAATGCAGGACATTGCTTTTCAGGACATATAGTTTGTTTTGTGCCCTCGATCTCAGTCAAGCTCCTCCCCCTCCCCCGAATATCTACTTGCTTCTGCCGTGCCTGAGTTCCATTTAATGTGTCATGAAAAGGTATGCATGTGTCTGTAAATACTTTTATATGGTAGTTTTGAGTTGTTATGGTCTAATTTAATATACTGTTAAAACTAAGTAGGGGATATTCCATTTCAAATATCAATAATTAATGAATGAAACGAGATACAAAACTCAAAATAAGTGCACAACGTGCCTTAATGTTCCCACTCAAAGAGCATGAAAAAACGCACCGATTGTTTTGATCGCGAATCACGTGACGTGACGTTGCACGTGCGAAGGGTGTAATTTGAAATTGAACACATATAGTTTGCGTGTACGTTGTGTGCACACTGTGGCAATATTCTTTCCTTTTTTTTACTGGAACCTTGCAGTCACATTATTTACAACACGTCACGTGATTCGCGATCAAAACAATCCGTGCTATTTTTCATGCTGCCACCCCACACCATAACGGACCCTCCTCCAAACCGGTTATGAGGACGAATGTTGACGTTGGCGTAGCGTTCATTGGGACGTCGCTAGACATGCTGTCGTCGATCATGGAAGTCTAACTAGTGTGAATCTGGACTCGTCTGAAACATTACCCGAGACCAACACCTGTTAGCCCAATGTTTACATCATTGACGTCTGGCAGCAACGTGTCTCGCAGTCAAATTTTGGGTAAATAGTAGGGTCAAAATAAGCTGAAAATACCCCAAACCCTAAAAAAATTGCAAGAAAACGTTTTATGATGTTTTTTTGTACTATTATATTTGGAGTACATCATATCAAAAGTTTGACGATATTGGACCACTGGAAAGGGTCAAAACATGACGTCAAAGAAAGATGGCTGCCAAGGGAGGAAAATGCAAATATCTACTATTAGCTGATGGATTCTACCGTTTCCAACCTTTTTAAGTTCACAAACTATTTTTTAGCATTAGTAGAAAGTATATAAATCATTGCTGAACTAGAAACGTGACGTCATCCTAATGTGACGTCCAAATCTGACGTCATCCACGACGTCACTTCAGTCGCTTGTAAAATATGTCATATTCGTGAAATGATAACACACGCAGTCATCGCTGCGACCTCCGTAGAACAGTTTCTTCTATGATTTTGAATGTGATACTGCATTGATGATGATCTTACCCCAACCGCATCATTTTAGGTAAAGTTTTCATTATAGTTTCATTCGCAAGAATAGACCACGTACATATATGATGAACAACAACAGCTAGTGACATATACTGCCGTTGCAATTTCAGGGCTTGAAAATGAGCACAAATCAAGCAAAATGTCCTTTATGCCAGAAGGAATTAGATAATGAAGACTACTTAAAATTGGTAAAATATTGGTCAGCTGTACCAGACGTGGTGATGAATGGGCATTTACTGTCAAAGGACGCGTTGAATATTATGGCGGAGATTTGCATGCAGCAGACTGTTTGTACCATCATTCTTGTGATGTACATTTTCGCACTTTTCGGGATATTCCTATGCAGTATAGGGTAGATCCTAGTGGTAGTAAACGAAAGAAAGTTGGGAGACCAAGGGACACGGACCAGGAACAAGCATTTCTTAAGATGTGTGCTTTCTTTGAGGACAATGATGAAGAACAGTTTACTATTAGCGACCTTGCAAATAAAATGAAGGAGTATTTAAATAATAACGAGTCTGTTGTCTATGGGAATCAGTATCTAAAGACCCAAATGATGAAACACTACGGAGACTCGATATTTGTAGCTGAAGGTGAGGGGATACATGACATTGTGACTTTCCATGAAAAGACTGGACGAATCCTTCGAAGTTACTTCAGCATGCCGAATGAAGATGATGAGGAAGCCCAGAAGAGAGCCATAATAGAAACTGCCGCTAGACTCCTCAAAAGTGATATCAAAGCTATGACTATGCCTGTGAATGACGAGTATCCAAATGCTTCAGAACTAAAACTAGAGCCTGCCTTGCAATATGTACCAGAAAGTTTGCGGTCTATGCTTCGGCACCTTTTCGTTGGAAAAGACACTTGTAGAAAAGTGGCAAGTATTGGCCAGTCCATCGTTCAAACAGTTCGTCCAAGGATTGCCATATCACCTTTACAGATTGGGCTCGCAGTGCAGTTGCACCATATATTCAGATCTCGATTCCTGATAGACAGTTTGTCTACTATGGGATTTTGCTTTTCATACTCTGAAGTGCAAAGGTTTGAGGAGAATGCCGCTTGTTCAGTTGCACCCGATGTCTTAGGTGGAGATTACGATGATATGATGTTGTTATTTGCGGCAGATAACGTCGATCACAACATAGTTACCCTAGATGGAAAAGGCACTTTCCATGGAATGGGGATGATTGTAGCCACAACACCAGGAAACCAAGTTAATCACACGATTCAAAGGCGAAATATATCTGACTTGAAACTCATTGATATGACAAAGGTTGACATTAAGGAATACCGTTAGGCAAAAAACATTCGTTGCAATGTTGAATTTCAGCGTTTGCCATTTCTAAGTGCATTTGATCATAACATTGATCTATTGTGGGAGATGTCCATTCGATTCAGGCAAACTTCACCCAATTGGCAGGGAATGATGCATCTGTTACACAAGGAATGTGTTCATCCTGGCCAGTCTTCCATAGTCTTCCTACCAATGATTGACTTGTACTCTGGAGACAAGACATGTATCTTCTCTACACTTGAGTACATATGCAAGCTCGCTGGTAAACACAACGTCCCACCAATCATTACGTTCGACCAGCCGCTGTTTTGGAAAGCTTCAGAGATTATAAACGAGGTATCAGACAACAGTCCACTAAGAGATGTTGTGTTGTTATTAGGGAGCTTCCATACATTCATGAATCTTTTGGGGGCCATAGGAACACTGATGGATGGAAGTGGTCTGAGGGACATCATGGAGACAATATACGGTGGAAATGCAGTAATACATATGATGACTGGAAAAGCTGTGCAGCGAGCATTTCGTGGGCATCTTCTTGTTGATCAGTGTCTTACAGATCTAATTGTAGCTAAATTCATTGATCATTTCCCAGGCACTGCAAATCACTTGAAAGAACTTGAATGGTTATACACTAAACTGAAGACTGGTGAAATTGATTTGGATTATTTGCTGAAGTCTGATTGTATCAAAAGGATTGATGATGCGCTGACCTTGAAAAAAGGTGAATTATCAGATTATTTGAAAACAAGTAAACTATGGCTGAATTATCAGCAAATGCTTGGAGTTGCCAGGGAACTAATCGAGGCCGACAGTACAGGATCACGGAAAATGCACCTCCATGCTATATCCGATTGTCTACCCATATTCGCAGCGGCAAATTACCTCAAGTCTGGCTATTTATACCTTCAGAAGATGAACGCATTGGAAACTGACAAACCTGCAGTTTATCAGAAGTTCACAAATGGATTCCATGTCATCAGACGCACCAACCAGTATTGGGCTGGTCTTAGTTCAGATCTAGTGATTGAACAAACACTGATGAGGTCCCTTAAAAGTACAGGAGGGCTTACACGAGGAAGTGGCATGACAGAACATCAGAGAGCTGTTTGGACAATGTCTTCCACTGTAACATCAGTTTACAACTATGTCATGCAGGAATTCACTAGGAATGTCTATACTATCAGCGAACAGCATAAAGAGACAGCCGTTTCAAGGATGACCAGAGATGAAGTGGACTCGAAGAAAATTGCAGAAAAACTTGGACGTGTTTCTCCATTCTCTGATAATGCAAAATTACGCAATATAATAACTGGAATCAGTGCCAATGAAGATGTAAATGTGCATGACCTTTACGCAGTAGGCAGTGATGTAGTGAAAAAGATGGAAGGACAGTCTGTGTTTTCATATTCGCACAAACGAAATACAAAAGTCAGGACACTAGCAACTGCCCGGGCCATCAAGGTTAGTGAGGACAGAACAGTAGATCCAGCTCTATTATTTCAAAGATTCATTGTAGTATCACAGTCGGGTGATCTCTGCCTTAATGATGTAATGAGCTACGAACTTTGCCCATATCCACCATCTCTATTTGAAGCCAAGAATTGTTTACGCAAACCTGATAAGGCACAACTGGTGAAAGCATTGAGGAATCATGTCGCTGCCCTATCTGATGATGCAGTATGTCAGGCTATTCCAGACACCGAGCACTATGTTCTAGATGGAGGATCTCTTCTACATCGTTTAAAATGGAATGAGGGATCCACGTACAGTTCAATTGCTGATACATATGCGTCATTCACTTTGAATCACTATGGTAGTGCCACTGTTGTTTTTGACGGTTATGGCGAAGGGCCAAGCATAAAGGACAACACACATCAGCGACGTGGTGTAAATAAGATCACAAATATAGTCAACATATCAGATGCAACTAAGTTCGTTGGGAAAAAGGAGGATTTCCTTTCAAACGAGACAAACAAACAGACTATGATTGATCTCATTGCTGGCTGCTTACGGCACAAAGGCTGTGATGTCATCCAGGCTGAGGGAGATGCAGACGTGGATATAGTGCAAGCAGCCATTTCTATGTCTTCCTACAAGTCTACAACTCTCATCGGGGAAGACACAGACTTGTTGATCCTCCTCCTGTATCATGCAAAGGTTAAGGATTGCAAGGATATCTACTTTCGCTCAGACAAATCCACACCATATGTTTATAACATTGGGGTTCTAAAACAACTACTAAGTGATAGAGTATGTGTTGATCTTCTGTTTACCCATGCATTTACCGGATGTGATACAACGTCCAGGATATTTGGGATTGGAAAAAAAAACTGTTTCCAAAGGATCATCAAGGATGATTCGGTCTTACGTAGTTGCTCAACAGTCATTTGTTCACCCAAGAATGACAAAGTTGCTGTGGAAAATGCTGGCTCCAGGGCAATGATTTCATTGTTCGGTGGCAATCAAAGTGACTCCCTGGAATCCATGAGGTATAGTTTACTTTGTAAGAAGGTTGCAACAGCTAAGACCTTCGTCGCACCAGAACGACTTCCTCCAACGGCTTCAGCCACGAAATTTCACTCTCTGAGGACGCACTATCAAATTATGGTGTGGATGGGCACTAGTGAGGGTATGGACGTGACTGAATGGGGTTGGGATGTTCATTGCGAAAGATTAGTTCCGATTATGATGGATAAGAGTCCTGCTCCTGACATTCTACTTCAGATGATTCACTGCAACTGTTCAGCTGGTTGTAACACGCTCAGATGCAGCTGTAGAAAGCAGGGAATGGATTGTACAAGTGCCTGTGGACGTTGCCAGGATAGCAATTGTGATAATATGTCACAGGAGCCAATATCAGATGAAGAGGAACAAGACTGATCTGGTGGGTTATTGTCAAAGTAGGAACAATGGCTAGAGACATGTTATTTTGCAAATTTGGGGGTTCTCCTCGTCATGACAGTTGCGGATCCAGGATTTTCTATAAGGGGGGGGGGGGGGGGCGCAGATGTGCCGTAGATGCGATTTCCTGCAATCTTGAGAGTAAAATATAACTTAAAAAATAAAACGTCTGCCGCGAATAGGGGACCGTGCTCCCCCCCCCTCCCCCGGATCCGCCACTGCATGCCGTCATAAGGGACACCATGATGCTATAGAATAATTCTCATACAAAGATATTAGTTTATGTAAGTACTGTTCATACTTACAATGGTTTGAAACAGTGGAACTCAGCAGAAATCGTAAATATTAGTCATTGTTTTAGCCCAGCAACCATTTTCTTTTGACGTCATGTTTGACCCTTTTCCAGTGGTCCAATTCTGTCCAACTTTTCATATGTTGTTCTCCAGACTCAACAACACATAAAACCATCAAAAAACGTTTTCTTGCAATTTGTTTGGGGTTAGGCGCCATATTGACCCTACTAAAAGTAGGGTCGACAAACGTGGATGTTTATTCTATGCAGTCTGTTAAGAATAGTCTAACCAGACCCTGTAACTTCAGTTGTAACACGGACTTCTCTTGCGATTTGATTGGCTGATTGACCTTGATCTGGAGGAGGGTCCGTTATAGTGTGTGTGTGTGGGTGGGGGGGGGGGGGGGTATAGCTAAAACGGAACCGTGCCAAAACGGCACCAAGCGAAAACGGAACCAAATTGGACAAAACGGTACCTGCGTTGGCTAAAACGGCATCCATTGAGCACATGTGGGACGTCTCCGAGAACGTCAACGTCAGCCAACCAACTTGGCTGAATTAGGCGCCGCTTTCCAATAGGAATGGGACAGGATTCCCAAAAATGTTATTGGACGTTTAATCAGGAGTATACCACGTTGGATTCGTGCGTGCTTGGCGAACCGCGGGGATGTTAACCGTTACTAGTGCAAATATTGAAAACGTCAAATTGACCAGCACCACCCCTGTTGCCTATCTGTGTCTCCTACGGACCTACATCACTATCCTGGCTATGAATGCCAATCCCTTGTAGTAGTATTAGGGCCTGTTGAGTGCCATGATTGACCTACTTTCCCGTGATCACGTGACCTTGGTAGGAGACAATGGGCTTTGTGTAGGAAACAATGGCCTTTGTATAGAAGGGTGCAGGTGTATGGCCTCGGTAGGAAACAATGGCCTTTGTGTAGGAGACAATGGCCTTTGTATAGGAGACAATGGCCATGGAGGAAACAATGGCCTTTGTGTAGGAGACAATGACCTTGGTGCAGGTGTGCGATCATGGTGTATTCAATTTAATGTATTGCATATTACCAAACAAACTGGTGTCAGCAAACAAATAAAAGCAAAGAAACAACAACAATTAATAATAACAATATGTATAGGCCAGGTGTAAGTGACGTTGATGTTGGTTTTGGCTTCATTGTATAACGTCTATTGTGTTGTTGTATTTTTGTATTCACAGTGGACATAGACGTGAATGTTTTTTCACAGTGTTTTATTCTAGAAACCCAAAATAATAGCCGTTAAAATATGTCTCGTGGGGAAGGACTGTAACTGTTTGCTGACTGTTTGGTTTAAAGTGAGGCTTTTCATTCATTTGTATTTCTTTAGCACATTGTCGACGTTTTCTTTGTTGTCGTCATTCAGCCATTCATTCAGCCATTCATTCATTCGCTTTATAATAGAGGAGTACTTTATCAGACCTCTTCATCAGCCCTCATACAAAGGCATTGTATTACGCCTCTCCGAGTGTTTATGAAACCAGGTGAACTGCAAAAGACATACCGACGCGTGCCCGTCTTAAGTAGCAGAATAAATTTGTTATGGTATGCACACCGACCGTGAAAGTTTGTTTGTGTTTAGCGACATCACTAGAGGACATTGATTTATGAATCATCGGTTATTGGATGAAAAACATAATTTTGACAGTTTTAGAGAGGAAACCCGCTACATTTTTTCCATGAGTAGCAAGGGATCTTTTATATACACAACCTCATACCCCTTATGGGGCCAGTATTTCATAATTAAACACAAACGTTTTGTGCGTGCGTGCGTGCGTGTGCGTGCGTGCGCGTGTGTGTGTGTGAAACACTACATCCCATTCCTATGAAGAAAGAACGCGTGACTGCAACTCAACGCTCCAACCTAACCTATGCTCTTTTAACTACATTTTAAAGACGAGTATTTCCCAAGAGTACAAGCCTTTAGAGACAACCAGTGTATTATGTCTGGTATATCAAAGGCCGTGGTATGTGCTGTCCTGTACACACAACTCTTGCTACTATAAAGTAGCGGCAGAAATATTCAATCACAAATCTAGTTATAGAGTAGAATACACAAAAAACAAACGCAATGGTTGAGAGAGAGAGAGAGAGAGAGAGAGAGAGAGAGAGAGAGAGAGAGAGAGAGAGAGAGAGAGAGAGAGAAAGAGACAGTTAGAGAGAGAGAGAGAGAGAGGGAGGGAGGGAGGGAGGGAGGGAGGGAGAGAGAGAGATGTCACACGTGATTAATCCATTAGTGTAAGTCGGCGACACGCGCGCCGCCATGGGTTTAACAAGTAGTACGTGTTAACCAAAGGGAAATAGCTGCATTTTTAAACAGAAAATTTCTCTAGAGTACTAGCCTTCGTACAGGACTTTTTAATTACCAAATGGGTAAATACAGTGATCAATCTAGGATCGATCCCCATCGATGGCCAAATAGGCTATAAAGTAGCGGTAGAAATATCCAATCACAAATCTAGTCATGGAGTAAAAAAAAAAAAAAAAACCGCAATGGTTTGGGGGGGTTTTTTTTTTTTGTTTTTTAAAGTACAATCGCTGGTCTTTCTAGAGACAACTACACATGCAATGGACACACATTGGGTTACATCGAGAGGCCTTAAGGGCGACATGTGAATAATATGAGTGTTCATTTCTCTTCATCCTCATCGTCGGTATCGTCGTCGTCTTGTTCGTCCAAATATTCGCCGATCCAGGAATGATACTGATTTAATTTAGAACGAATCTGTGGTCTGAGATCTCTGTCTGGATTCACAAACTGTAGAATTTTTCTCGTGTTGGGGCCTTTGTCAAAGTAATGCATATACGTCAGAAAGCGAGAGTACGT
The DNA here is from genome assembly GCF_016097555.1 of Gigantopelta aegis. NCBI lineage: Eukaryota > Metazoa > Mollusca > Gastropoda > Neomphalida > Peltospiridae > Gigantopelta > Gigantopelta aegis. The sequence goes on from NC_054702.1 coordinate 113,505,736, forward strand.
GTCTTTAAATAACTTCCATTGCAATGTTTTCATGTTTCTTTCGATGGCATCTTGGGGCATGTTTTTTTCTTCGTAGCGTTTCCTCTTGCTTTCGAAATAGTCACGATTGATGTCGAATTCACGCTCGATCATCAGACGTACGCCTTCGTTTTCCAGATCGGACGACGGCTCTTCATTTCCCTCCTCGCACGTTTTCACGTGTCGCTGCAAGTCACTCCCGTCTTTAAAGACCAGACCACACGTATCGCAAGACTGCATCCTCTTGACCTTTTTCAGATAGGGCTCTACCTCATCTTCTTCTTCTTCGTCGTCACTCGTAGGCGGGTATGCCTGGTAGTTTTCTCTTGAATGCGTTTCTTTGCATGATTTGCTCGTAGAGCTCCTTCTCCGACGGTGGTTGAAACTCTTCTGAGACATTCGCCGTTACACTCGTGCTTATATACCATCCGGACGGCCCCGTCTCTAAACCATTAGGTCGAAGGCGCCAATGTTCGGGCGTGGTCGGTTTTAAGTCCACCAAGAGATGTCCGTAGGGCCTGTGGGTAGCTTCCTCAAACCGCTGCATGAAATGACGAGTATTTCCAGGATACATCTGCTGTGCCAAGGTTAGGACTTGCTGCTTGTCGATGGGGTTGTTGAACAGTGCCAGGTAATGACAGTTTCTTCTTTGTGTCGGGTCCTTGCTGTTATAGAGGTTCTGGTTGATGGCAATCACAGAGAGGTTTCTGTGGTGACTTCCTTCCGTGAACAGATCGGTGATGCGAGGGTCTTTTTCAGCTGTAGACATCAGGTCGTCCAACACGATGAGATTTCTGACTCCTGGATCCAAATAACGATCCTTTTCCAAATTCGCAGGTATACCTTGAACAAATTTTACTCGAGCAACCATTTTGATTGTATCATAGAGAGGTTGCCATCGTTTGTAGAGCCAGATGATGCGCTGAGGAGGCGGGTGGATTTTACCATCCCTTAGCAGTTTGTACAACAAAAATGTTTTTCCACACGACGTGGGTCCCGACACGATCATGGTGAACGGATGTAACAATCTTAGGGGCTGCTGCTGCAGCGGAGCAGGAGTTATAGGAGCCCTATGAGCAGGAGCTATAGGAGCCCTAGGAGCAGGAGCTATATGAGCTACAGGAGCCAGAGGAGCCCTAGGAGCCGGAGCTATAGGAGCCAGAGGAGCTATATGAGCCAGAGGAGCAGGAGCAGGAGCTATATGAGCCAGAGGAGCAGGAGCAGGAGCTATAGGATCCCTAGGAGCAGGAGCTATAGGAGCCCTAGGAGCCGGAGCAGGAGCTATATGAGCCAGAGGAGCCGGAGCAGGAGCCAGAGGAGCAGGAGCTATAGGAGCCAGGGGAGCAAGAGCTATAGGAGCCAGAGGAGCAGGAGCTATAGGAGCCGGAGCAGGAGCTATAGGAGCCATAGGAGCCTGGAGTTGAGCTGAATGGAAGGTCTTCCAATGACGTAGCATATTTGATGGTTTTGAAAAAGTCTTTGGACATACGGGACACGATCTTTTGTTCATGACATGTTCCGGAATAAACCAATTCTGATTCATGATGTTGTCTATTGAAGTGTTCGACGTGAACTGACCATGTTGAAACTGCCATGCCCCATTTTATAGTCTTCTCAAAAATGCTTGTGCCGTTTTTGCCCAGTCTGCTCTCGTCGTTTCTGTTCCACGCCACTCTCTTCACGTTTCCGTTTCTGCTCGGCCTTGGCTTGCTCTACCACCTGTTGTGTTGGGGACACCATGACGACTTTGGGTGCCGGGGGCTTGTTCTGTTCCTCTTTTTCTTTTTTCCATGTAGGGTCATACAGTTCTAGACATCGATCTACACTGTACATCATCTGACTTTTCCCACCACGTTGCACTTGGAAAATGAGGTTGAAGTTTACCTTCTGCTTGCAACTTGTAGAAACGGGTCCACTTATCCACGTCGGGTACATATAACTTGTACTGGTCTGACATGTTGCTTCTCTGAAGGTTCTACCTCAAATGACGATGTTACCCATTACCCTTTTATTTATACTCTCTACAATTTCACGCATACACACAAAGATTAAATTTTGTGTGGTACGTATGACCCATCCCCCATCCCAAAGCATAGCTCGTGCACGGCTCAGGGCCACTCCCGGGACCACACTCAGGGCCTCACACAGGGCCACACTCAGGGCCACTCAGGGCCATACTCAGGGTCACAGGTCCACACACACACACCACACACACACACACACACACACACACACAGGGTCACCCTTAAATTAATAACAAACAAAACGTGTTATTCACGAGTTTATTTTACAAAACGAAAAGTATCACACTCATGCAATACGTGTTTAATGTCTGAACACGTTATTCACATAGGGACATCTCGGGGACAGTCTGTAATGTTCCATCACTGGATCGTCCATTCTCTGCCATCGGTAGGCGCGTAGTCCACAGCAGTAACAGACAACGGCATCATGGTCTCCCGTGTAGAAGAAACCGGCCTTGGCGAGCTCCCTCGGTTTCTGGCGTAACTGTAAGGGCCACCACCCAAATGTCTGCATTCGTGTATAGAATCCTCTCATTTCGGGTCGATGACAGAACAAGTAATGTCTCGAAAGGCCATCCCATTCGTCATCGGCGTCGTAAGCATCATCATCGTAGGGAGCAGCATCCGTTTTATATTCTCGAGCAGCATCCGTCTGATCCATGGGTTCTTCGTTCACGATTTCGACGGGTCCACGGATATCCATGGGGTCTTCATCCACAATTTCACCGGGTTCACGTGCAGCGTCCGTTTGATCTGTCTGATCTTCTTGTCTGGTAGTCACTCTTTTGATCGTGTGTCTTTCTGAACATTTACAGATCAAGACGTCGCCTTCGTCGCTGCTGCAGCTGCTAACACTGCTCGAATATCCCGATGCCATCGTCTTCGTTCCAGATAGAGTGCAACAAGATACAAAAATGTCAAAATCATCAGCAAACACGTCTGCTCTCTTCGAGTTCTCAAGCACGAATGAGCCCTTGGGAGAGAAAACACAGCCTTATATACAAGTCAGTTTAGTTGGAATCATTCTGTTGATGGTACCCGTTGGGGGTGCAGAAGGAGCACTGAAGAAATCCCATCTGGTTTTGATGGTCATCTTGCATGGCGCAGGGCACACTCGAGTTCAGCTCTGGTACAAAATCACACATGACTGTGAAACAGCCTTTCAATTTCTCCCATTGTTGTAGAGAAAGGAATATTCCTTTCTTCGAAGGTTTCACAGATTTCGTTTCATCACACCACCACCACTGACGCAGGTCCACCCCAGTAAAGTTCTTGTCCATACTAGCATGAACATTGGCTCCAAGGTGTTTGACCAATGTTTCATCCTTCCCTTGTTTCAAGGCTGAAATCGTTTCGTCTATCTGACTCTTACATCCACACAGTTCAACCCACTGCTTTAGATTTAGAGCGATACCTCGTTTGGTGGGGAATTTTTTCCCTTATCACTGTCGAATTTCCGGATATGTATCAAAAGTTCTTGCTTCCATGGTTGGGCCACAACGTATACATTTTGTCCAATTTCTAGTTGGCATCGCGATCTTTCACCTTGTTCAGGGCATTGAGTAGTACTTGATGAATGTCCCGATGCCATCTTCTTCTTTCAAAAAAAAAAAAAAGCAACAAAACACAAAAATGTGAATATCATCAACCTCTAAAACAAACTAGACGTAGATCTTGTCTGTGGACTTTTCGGCGAACGAATGACAATGAAGCCAAAAGCACCCTTTTTATACGCTGAGGGAGGCACCCCCAGCTCAGTCCAAGGACGCACACCTGCACCCCCTTATACAAAGGCCATTGTTTCCTATACAAAAGCCATTGTGTCATTGTTTCCTACACAAAGACCATTGTGACATTGTTTCCTTGACCATTGTTTCCTACCGAGGTCAGACACCTGCACCCCCTATACAAAGGCCATTGTTCCCTATACAAAGGCCATTGTTTCCTACCAAGGTCAGACACCTGCACCCACCTATACAAAGGCCATTGTTTCCTACACAAAGCCCATTGTCTCCTACCGAGGCCATACACCTGCACCCACCTATACAAAGGCCATTGTTTCCTATACAAAAGCCATTGTGTCATTGTTTCCTACACAAAAGCCATTGTGTCATTGTTTCCTACACAAAAGCCATTGTTTCCTACACAAAGCCCATTGTCTCCTACCAAGGTCACGTGATCACGGGAAAGTAGGTCAATCATGGCACTCAACAGGCCCTAATACTACTCCTTGTCACATGAGTGCTTGTGTTTTACCATTAATTAATATTGCAATAAAAATTAATACATATCTGTTATATTGTGTTATATTTGAATATCCCCTACTTATTTTGAACATTATGTGTTATTATATAAAATAACAAACATTAATGTCTATTTTGCACTTCATGGTACCCATTATTTCATTTCCGTAATAGTATGTCAGCACCGTAACGAAAAATATACAGCTGACAAAAAGTAGGGGATATCGCCCATATTTACCAAAACTTTATAACACTGAAATAATATCAACATTTATTTTAAGATTAACATATATGTGCAATGGATTTCATTGGTTTTAATTATTTCTCGTCCCAGCCACTGCACCACGATCGATGGTGCATTTAAAGGTCCCTTGCTACTAATGAAAAATGTAGCGGGTTTCCGATCTAAGACTATATGTAAGAATATATAAGACTATATTACCGCATGTTTGACATCAATGTGCTCTAGTGGGGTCGTTAAACAAAACTGCACATCATTTTCCACTGATCAAGCTGCAGTCAAGATAAACAAAAACGAATTGTGTGACAAAGGAATAGCAGAGCTAACTGGCAATGTTATCCAAGAGAGAGTCGCTGTCTGATGGGAGATTCACTGTTCCTAGAGTTGTTCTTCTGTTGATACCACGTGCTAGCTTGCGCTTCTGTACGATTTCAGCTATTCAAGTCACAATACACAAATGTTTTAAAGCCGCACACCCTAGTTCCATCCAGCGAAAATAAATTATAATTTGGTTAATCTACAAACCTGTAACACACTTAGATCACGTTTTTATCAAATGGAGTGAAAAAGCAGGTTTTATATCGATAAATACCATGGGAATCCCCATGTCCCAATTGTTTGAAATAATTTTGAAAGTTAGTATTCTGATGTCACCGCTCGAAGCACAACAATGCCTACGTCACGACAAATTTCACAGACTTGGGGTGCGTTCCTTTCACCTCTCCTGGACATGTTCCAACTGTTCTGTCCTGGTTGTATCCCCTCTCCAGATATCGTAAGACTTAGCAAAATTATTGGTTTTAAGGGTTTGTAACGTTTTGTATTGAGACACTTACTTGTCTGAACTTTATTGTTACTGAAAATGTTCACGAACTGTGAAGAAAAATCTCACAAATGAACAACAACAAATCGGATGTTGATTGCGCGAACCGTGCACGAGAAAACAAACCGAACCAAAATGATAACGGCCACGTGGTATACCAACGTCTGTGACATTGAAATGGAAATATCCCCTCTAAAAATAGATTAGACCTTGTCTGCTCAACGGTTTTTTTCTCAGAGGCCCGTGCCATTTTATGAAATACGAAAAATGCATTTTGTGGTATTACAAAAACCAGGATTACCAGGATTACCCAAAAACACTTCAGGTGAATGGAAATGTATATTCTAAATAATAAACGGTAAGTAAAGTGCACTTTTATTTGTGAAAAAAAAAAGGGTTTAATAGCGAAAAACAACGCCATAATGGTTAACAACTAGCCGTAACTAGGGTGTGTCCCTTTAAGAACATTCATTAATTTAGGATAGGAAGTGATGATCCAAAGTGGCACAGTTGAGCTCGACCTTCCATATACTCACACTGTATCAAATGTAAACTTCTTACCATGGCCTGATAGACCATAGTTATTGCTGCATTCAGTCATGTTGTGTTTTAATGAATAGGATGGTCGCCTGTTTCTTGGCACATGAGTTCAAAACTATTGTATTCTTGTTTAATAAACTAAGGATTCAGCAGCTATTGAAGGCATTATTCCTCAAACGTGCCCTGGACAACATACTACACATCTTATGTTCTATCGGCTCTTGGTGTACAATTTTTTTGACAGTAGAGGACGTTCCATCACTGCAACGTGTCATCACGATTCATGCTGAAATAGATACATCCTTATCGCTATGTAACAGAAAAATCAACCTCCACTGAGGGGATTCGAACCACGGACTCTCAGTACGAGAGTCCAGCGCTCTACCAACTGAGCTAATAGGGAAATTCCCACTAGCTACTGCCAGCAGGAGCACTTTATACCAACACTACTACAGCTATACACTTACAACTCCGCACCACTGATGTCAGTAGTCATCAACACTAAGGATACGCATATGTTAATGCATAAACAGACACCTCATGTCATTCCTGTGTGTTCTATATCTAGAGGCAAGGTCCAAACATATGGAGGTCACTTTGTAACGAAATAATGACCCCAGTTATCATCATAGCACTGGTCATGACTGCATCTCATATTAACTGTCGTATCGCTAATGAAACCATGAATGCTCTTGACACCTATGATATAAATTACCTCTTCCATTCCCTTATCACATAACACTCTCCAAACGAAAATCTTTAAATGCCGCGCCATTCCCTGCACTTGTTGAGCAATTCAATGAACATCTAGTACCCAGACAGTACAGACGATGACAGTTGAGAATCAGTACCAGATATGTTTAGTTTCGTCAGATAGACTATAAGTTTGTGTTTGACCAGTCTGGAGCATCCCTATGGCTCTAAGAGATTACAAGTGACCGAGCAATCACAATCATCACAGCCTTTTATGCTAAAAAAAACTGCACGTGCATGAGAGACATGTGAAAAGCCATTCCTACCCACTTTTGCATTCGAATGTGAAAGAAATAAACACAATTGTTGAATCGAGACATCATATCATATGTTCGTGATCTATAATGATTTAGCTACACTGTGTATAAATTGTAATTAAATATTCTAAGTATCATAACATGTTAATGTTTAAAATATTTCAATATCTCTTACTTTTTGTGAGCAGTATATATTACGGTACTGACATTTTACAGAAATGACACTATTTAAAAGGAAGACATATCAAAATGAAAGTGTTCCAGGTCAGGTCCATGGCCATGCCAGAGACCGGACCCGGGATAGACATGCTTAAAACCCTGGTGCTATATCGGCATGCAGTTCTCCCTGTCTCTCAAACTGAAGATATTTACATTTTAAACTGATCTTGTGAAAATATTTCACAGTTCTTCTCTGCATACTTTCTTGTTTTCATTCTTTCTTTTTATTATTATTATTATTATTTATTTATTTATTGGGTAATCATGCGATATATACGACGTTATTAGGCACATGTGTAGGGGAGAGGGGTTATGGGGACGATACTCACACCCACCCTTACTCAAAGCGATTTTTAAAAAAGTATTTGCCGGGAAGCATGACTCGATCCCCCAAGAAACTTCACTCGCCACATAGACCCCCTCTGATGCATATAATGTCCTACACGCGCGCACCTAGTGACGCTTACTATACACTGTAACGGATAACTACATTTGCTACATTTCTGATAATGGGAGATAATTCTTGTTGCCACATTTACCTTCCAGTAGTTGCTGAGTTGTGCTTATTTTTATACTAGGATGTTTTGTCGTTTTAAAAGCAATCGCGTGGGGAAGGTCGGGATGGTGTAAGAACCGGCCTCGGTGGCGCAGTGGTTAAGCCATCGTACTATAGGCTGGTAGGTACAAGGTTCGCAGCCCGGTACCGGCTCCAACCCAGAGCGAATTCTTAAGGGCTCAGTGGGTAGGTGTAAGACCACTACACCCTCTGCTCTCTCACTAACCACTAACCAACTAACAACTAACCCACTGTCCTGGACAGACAGCCCAGATAGCTGAGGTGTGTGCCCAGGACAACGTGCTTGAACCTTAATTGGATATAAACACGAAAATAAGTTGAAATGAAATGAAATTGTGTTAGGTCTACAAGCAACATAATACAACTAATTTCGAGCCATAAAGATAAATATAAAATGAATAAAACCCATAGAATTTAATAATAGATATCACTACGGGATGATTATAGTAGTTACGTGTTGTTCAGATGATTATGGTTTGTTTGTTTTGTTTAACGACACTACTAGAGCACATTGATTATTAATCATCGGCTATTGGATGTCAAACATTTGGTAATTCTGCATATAGTCTTAGAGAGGAAACCCGTTACATTATTCCATTAGTAGCAAGGGATATTTTATATGCACCATCCCACAGACAGGATAACACATATCACGGCCATTGATATACCATACGATTGCCTTTTGATATACCAGTCATGGTGCACTGGCTGGAACGAGAAATAGCCCAATGAGCCCACCGACGGGAATCGAACCCAGATCGACCGCGCATCAGGCGAGGGCTTTACCACTGGGTTACGTCCCGCTCCCTAGTGATTATGGTGGTTTGTTGGTTGGCTGAGATTTTGTCGGAGAATGTTAAAGATGTAGCACAGTGTAAAGTCCTTGGAGGTAATTATCACAATCGATGCATTGGAATTTTCGTTCCAGCCAATGCCCATGATATGTCGCATCAAGGGCGGATCCAAAGGAGGGGACCAGCTGGATATCCCCCCCCCCCCGTATTAAATTTTATACAATCATATACATACATTCATACATACATACATACATACATACATACATGTATGCATGCATACATACATACATGCTCGCATACATAATGCTCTCCCCATAACATCATGGCTACGCCGATGTGCTACAACGATATCTGTAGTGGGGGGTGGGGGTAACAATCTCTAGTGAGGGGGCCAGTCTCTAGTGGGGGTGGGGTGGGGTGGATAAGCCACATTGTCATCTTTGTTTATGTAGAGTAGAAAAAAAAATCATACGTTTTAATCCTGTCTGTGCTATTTGGTAGGAGTAATTTATAAATGGCGGGGTTTCCTCTTTGACATACTCCGGCACATTGATCATTTGGATTTCTCTTTGTATATTGGCTTAGTCCATTACCATTCTCGGATAGGATGTGAATATATTGCACTACTGTTAAAACGATGGATCGTGATATTTATATATTACTTAACCCCACTAAAAACTATTAAATACTTGTTACAATGTAACCTATATAGGTCATGTAATATTCCTTTTCTTACCCAGTATACATGTATACAAAAGAAAAATTATACTTTAATAATAATAATAATAATAATAATAATAAATATGAATGAGTACAACTGAAGAAGAAGTTTGTTTTGTTTAACGACACCACTGGAGCACATTGATTAATTAAACATCGGCTATTGGATGTCAATTAAAAGCCCCGAGTTCACACATTATAATAAGACTACAGAAAAAACCCCAACAGCACACGTATTTATCATGACAAACGTATTTAATGTCAAACTCACAGGATTATTACTAGAGCGGAAATCTTTACCTGCTCGGGAGAAGGTAAAAATCCCGCGTTTTCGTTATTGAGTTGTCTTTGACGGCAGAGAGCGAAATGTCTGTCTAGTTCCCGCAAAATTTATTAACTTCAGCTTTGAAATGTTAAACCTTTAACTATATGCTCATAAAAAAATTACAACCAATTAATTTAATTTAGGCTACTAGTAGAGACACTTTGGAGGACGATGGACGCATTTGGGCCATGCAGTTAAAATGACCACTCCGTAACATTAACTTATAGGTTTTGCAACCACACCGTTACTGTTACGGACAGTCATAATCGAACCGAATTTAGAAAGTCTTTTTGTCTTACTCGTCTGTTACTACACACATTTACAATGCTTAAAAACACGTGTTTAAGAAAACACACACAAGTATGATTCGGTAACAGTAAGCTACAAATCGTGAACATTGTTAGTTTCTCAGATCGACACGGTTTGAGACTTAAATATTAAGGCACTCTCAGAAGTATTATTTATTTATTATTATTAAATTATATATTAGTCATGAAACTCATTACGTGTATCAAACCTTTTAATCGTAAAGAGCGAGGAGCAAATTACTGTGATTTCACCAACAACAATTAAAGTGGTGACTATCACTATACGTAACAGTAACGGTGTGGTTGCGAAGCCGCTCTAATGTGCCACGGAAGGAAGTTGTAGCAGACAACGTTGCTGTTTGTGACGGACCTACCTCACTGCTGACGGTAAACGTGCTGTATTTTGTTAGAATCTGTCACAGGATATGATACTATAAGACTTAATCAAGTCGTAGGCCTACTGAACGCAACAACTTCTGTGTACCTCGCTCTGGCTAGTAGGCATATATATATATATATATATATATATATATATATATATATATATATATATATATATATATATATATATATTCCTCTCTCAATAATAGTATCCGATCTTGTGTATAAGCTCATTAATAGTTTTAGACTCAATTATCGATTACTTTCTAACCGTTTATAACCGTAACGATTTGTCAATCTAGCTACGGATACGAATAACTGTTACGTTATCGTAACTGTAACGGTGCGATTGCGAAAAGGTTGATTTTGAAAACAATATAGATCTATTTGACAAAAACATACTGGGATTGGTCAACAGGTTTAGCCTATATTAAGACCTCCCCCTACATTTTACTTGCGGATATGCCTACATGTTTAAATACCACATACGTTACATATTAGACTTAAACAAAGAAGAAAGGAAAAAGGAAAATGTTTTATTTAATGACGCACTCAACACATTTTATTTACGGTTATATGGCGTCAGACACATGGTTGAGGACCACACAGATATTGATAGAGGAAACCCGCTGTCGCCACTTCATGGGCTACTCTTCGATTAGCAGCAAGGGATGTTTTATATGCACCATCCCACAAACAGGATAGCACATACCACGGCCTTTGATGTGCCAATCGTGGTGCACTGGCTGGAGCGAGAAAGAGCCCAGTGGGCTCACTGACGGGGATCGATCCGAAACCGACCGCGCATCAAGCAAGCGCTTTACCATTGGGCTACGTCTCGCCCCCTACAAAGAAGAAGAAAAAAAGAAGGGTAGAGAAAAGGGTGTGGGTATAGTGAGTAAAAAACTGCAGAACTTTTACATTGGATTGGGGAATTTCTAGCATAAAATTAGTGTTAACTTTAATAGCAAAAACGCTTAGGCCTAGTAGCAGTTATGTATTTGATAATTTTTTCATTTTCTTGTTCACTAAATTTTGGATTTCCCAATAAGATGATGTCTAGACGAAGATTACAGTGGAGTATCTGCTCTAGACTAGAACCCAGATAAAAATATCTAGAAACAGCTTTGTCCGATTATTTTAATAGATTTTTAAAAATATGTCAGTGATTCAGCTTTCCGGACTTCAGCATTTAATCCATTCCACCTTATTTCAGAACGAATTTGTACGACCAGCTAAGTACTGTTTTTAAATTGTCTTTATTCCTTAGACCATATGTTTTAATATTAGAACTTGATAGGAAAAGTGAAAAGTAGGCCTAAGTGGGTGTACCATCGTTGACAAGTTTAGGGCCTATATGGGCTACATCTTACACAGCTTATGGCGTTTTCGTCTGTCTATTAGTCTTTTAAAAAGTTCAGTTCACTTCACAGTTTATTAATTACTAGGTGTGCAATATAAACAATTTATTTCACACACTGCGGTTATTATAGGTTTTACAAACATATTAATGCAATAAAGATATAAATAAGACATCGACCGGATATGACCAATGGCACCTTCAGAAATAGCGTAAATGTCTAAACATTATACTAATTAATGTTTTGTTTTAATAATTTCTTACCAAACACTTCAAAAGTCCATATATAATATTAGCAGTGCCATTATAGTGCTATTATATATTTATTAACGTCATTTTAAAAATTTAAAAACATTTATATCAAATTATTATTTCAGTATAATAACCTGTCCCTGATCACGTGACGACGAAAAAAATCGGTCTTCTGCCGCCATTTTGGAAAGAGGAGATTGCCACCCCTTTATTATTTATTCAGTAAGGTGTCAAAACAACATTTTCAAGCTTGTGGGTCAAACTACTGACCCCCTTCAATACTGTCTGGAGGTTAGATCTTCCTTTCAATCTAACAATGTCTGGTCAAAGTATAATGGACCGCGTTCAAGCGGCCAGGCATAGCATCGCCGGTCAAGGTTTGGCTAAGTCTGTTTGCAAAGCGACAACCGAGGAAATTATCGGACCTAAGAAAAAACATTTGGATTGTAAGTATTTGCATTTGTATAAAATATCACTCTTAATGTCAAGATGTGTGTGCTCTGCAACATATTATTGTGGTTTTTACCATTATTGTCGTGATACATCGCCATCATACAACAATGGGAGGTGGCCGAGAATGACACATTGAGTCTGACATGTCACGGTAAAGGAAGGTTGGTCATGCAGACAGCATGGGTATTATTTACAGGTAAAAAAAAAAAAAAAATTCTTCAGAAAATTATTAAAATAGTAAATCTTTTGAATAACAAATACAATCAGCTATTTGGTTGATTCAGTTTTGTCACTGTAAACTATTAACATAGGAAGCAGGTGTCAGATATAATTTTTTGTAGGACTGTCACTAACCCTATTTATAATGTGACAGTGCCAAAGGAAAGTCCTTCAGCCAAGAGTCCGCTCAGTTCACAGAGTTATTAGCATTAGTGAGAAGTCGAAGTCATCAAGTCCTAAGGGACATAGAAAGTGTGGTTCTTTCTGCATCCGGATATTGTTACATACCCTATATATATAGTTGGTATTCAAAACTTGTGGCACCATGTTTCAACTATTTCTCAACCGAAATAGTGCAACAAATGATAACACAAACCAAATCCGATTTAAGTACTTGCATCAATATTAACAAAATAAATCCTCCAACAACAACATAAAAATTTCCTCATCATTTTAAATTTGCTAAATTGAGGGAAGCAACTCACCCTGCACATTAAGAAAAGTATTGACTTAATGTGCGCCCTGCACTAGAAGTCACCGTAATATTTTGGACATACAATTTCAAAAACAAGATCACACAACAGACGTCACAGCCCCGACTTGTTTATTGAACATTATAGCTCATTTGGCACCAAGTCAGTCTTGTGTCTTTACCTTGGCGCCGGAATGTCGCAGCGTTAATTCTAGGTCAGATTCATTTCAGTAATGTTAGTAAATACTAAATATTACTTTGATTTTAACATAATAACACTTTGTCAATTAATAGTATCATGTTTTTAATGAAAAAAACAATTTTGTTTTGTTTGAATTTTATTACCAGAACTAGTAGTATTTTATATCAAAATATTATGATTAGAACAAAGTGTATAATTGGAATTTTTCTAAATAAAATTGGAACATGGCATGGCAATAGTAGTTATTTACTAGCCCAAGATTGAATATCACTAGCTATGGAAGTGGGGCTACCATAATCTAGGAGACCTGCAAAACATTACGAAATATACCAATAAATGTTCACTTTGCATATTTTTTATAGAACTACTCCCCTTTCTTCTGCAAAGGAAGAAGTCACTTCTCTTACTTTTTCAATTCTAGACTTGGGCCTACCATTATTATTTTTTTAATCTAAAGTTTCTGAGTTTTGAGTACATTTTTAAAACTTATGAGTCATCAATTGATAGTATGCTGACATTTTAAACACAATTTCATAAAATAAAAATATATTTAGAATTGATTGTGACTACAGTGTACTGGTTTTGCTAGCCACAGTTCAAGTTCAACTACTGCAGTTTATGTAGACTTCTTGAACTCTTGCAGCATATGAAAGATAATAAAAAAAAAACATACAAATTTAGCAGGCATTGGATTTCAAATTTTATGGGAAACATTTTTAGGAACAGGGTGCAAAGCAGCACTGCAAAAACATGTTTGCCATGCGATCAAATTAAAAGTGAAAAAATAAGTTAATATTATTATCGTAAAATATATCTAAATGCTACACATTTTTCCCATGGGCACCTTAGGAAACACTTTATTTAAAGCAAAATCATAAATTTTGTATAAACAAACCATTTCAGTCATCAAGAAATTAAAAGATGATCACATGGTTTACAGAGGACACAATTTACAGATAACACGATCTTGTTTGTTTTTTAATGTGGGTTTATTAATTTATTAATTTTATTTATTTATTTGTTTATTTATTTTAATGCAATACGTAAACACATGGTGATAATGATGTACAAAATCAGAGATTGGTTTAACATGATGAGCATTGAATTATAATCAGAAAATGTAAATGTCTCCGATGGTGGTTAGCATTCAAACGTTTGTTGAAGTTTTTAGTTTTGACTAACATTGTAAATTAAATATATCACAATGACAGCCAGGTGCTGACAAAATAATCTGCTGTCCAAAAGACATTTGTTTGGTAAATTTTAATCACAGGGCAGTTCTTCTGCCAGAAAGAAATGTTTGGGTATGGCGCTATGAAATTGAATGCAACCAGTCAACAGGGGGTATGAGGGACCTTCCCCAGATAGAAAACGGGTCAAGTTTAGGGTTAGGGTTTAGAAAATCATACAGTAATGATAAGAGTAATTAATTTTGTCAAGAGATTAACTTATAAAAATAAAATCTGCTAAATGTTTTGGGTATGGTGCTATACCCGTTTTAACATCTAGCATAAACCCTGCAGGGCACAATATTTCACGAGAACTGTTCACGTGTTGGTTATGCAACTTGAAAATCACGAGAACAGCCAATCGTTTACATGGTGAACAATTGCATTCTAAAAAAGTACCATATATCAGTATTGAAAATGAAAATCAGTTTATACTTTTAAATACATTTGAACCACCAGTGTAGCACAGAACCGTAGTTCAAGTGTTTCAGGATTAGGTAGGCCTAACACATCGGTTACGAGAACTGTATTCACGTAACCGAACAATCGGTTACCTGAGTAAAACTCACATGAACTGACTTCTGTTTACCTACGGTTTTTAAATATTGTCCCCTGTAATCACCATAGCATTTCACTCACATAGGCGAGTATTATACTTGCAATATTGCCGTGAGCAAGGTGATATATTTCACATGGAATTTTCTGTTTTGTATGTTTGTTACACAAAGTTACTTGAGTAACTGTGGTGAATCATTACTTTATTCATATCGTTCAATAATAACATCTATTCTATACTGTTTTTGGCTTTATTTTTGAATCCTGATGTGCAGCACACCAGTAGTCAAATTGTAACTCACCAGTTGCATGAGTATAATTTACATGCCCAAGCAATCAGTTACTAAGATAAAAATCATGTGAACTGACTTCTGGTTACCTAAGATTTTGAAGCATTTTCCCCTGTTTCAGTAATGATGTATTTGTAGATTGTAAGATGGTTTTGCTGAAATGCTACTAACACACTACCAGAAATGATAATTTCTGAGAAATCCAGAGGTCTGATTTAGTCTTTTTAAAACATTTTACATATTATAATTTAGTAGCAGTGAAAGATTCATTATAATTTAGTAGCAGTGAAAGATTCTCTTGAAAGATCTAAATTATATATAAAAAGAAAGTTTGTTTTGTTTAACGACACCACTAGAGCATATTGATTAATCATCGGCTATTAGATGTCAAACATTTGGTAATTCTGACTTGGGGCTCGCGCAGTCGTTCTCCAAAGTCGCCAATTGGGAAATAATTTTCGGTTTGGCGAAAGATGTTTTTCCAACTCGATTTTTAGAACCAAACATTTCTTCAACCAGGTTTGTTCTGTTGATTCGCTTCGTGGTGTGAATAAGCACTATTTGCATGTCCGTGAGGCCAGTCTACTATTCAATAGTGTACTGCCAGGTGCTTGTCGTAAAGTTAGAAAATGTGATTAAATAAAATGAAATACTGTTTAAGACATGTTGCATTGTTGATATTAAATGTTTGATTACTAGCGACAACAAGTTTTAAATTTTATTAGTAGTGTTTTGTCGAACCAGTTAATGTTGTAAATCTAGGCCACATGGTTGAGTTCATTTCCACGAAATGGGTACGTTGTTGAGGAATACATATTGTTTTTCACTTATTGTTTCTCACTTATATACAATCATTATTAGTTTAAACTTTCTACATTTACAGATTATGTTTCAAACATATTAAATAGCGAAATTATAATTAATTTCTGCTATATCTACTGATATAATATAAACGCCAACATGATACATCACTCCGCCTCTAGCACAGAAATACAACTCTCTCAAAACCGGCGTGAAACTTGAATGAGCATTTTTCCACTTGAGAAAGAGTCACACGCCAGTGTTTTGATAGCAATAACATATAAAGACGTTTCTTTTGTCTTTATTTTGGGTGACTGGCAATACTCTTGATTTGGACACCAAAACAATTATGAACAGTATTCAGTAATAAATCATACAGGTAAGTTAGGAAGGTACTTACAAAACGAGGTCATGGGGTAGGGGTATGATCAAGAGTTACGCACTTTAAAAAACCCCATTTGTTTTCTTCTTAAAATAAAACAGCCAGTCTGGTCATTTTGTTTCAATTATATATACTATAATACATCTATTTATTACCAAAGAAATTAAAGATACATGCATATAGGCCTCTGACATTGGAACAATATCTGGAAGGGTAGCACAGTGTCTGGTGGGACGAGTTTTATCTTTATATAAAGAAAAAACTAAAAAGAAAACCAAAGTAAGAACAGAAAATCTAATGTTTATAAATTTATAATGTTGATAAAATTAATGTCAGTGACAAGAAAAGAAGGAAGTGGGTGGGAGACAATCTCCATAATTGGACATTTATAAGCTCCTTTTCAAATTATTTTGATGTCTCATCATATTTTTAAAAAAAAATGTAATAAAAACAAAAGGGCATTGGGTTATGTTCTGGACTACATTTATTCCAGCATTTTACACACATATCTCGAAAGATATTAAATGATATAAGTTATTAGGTTATTAAATATGTAAACATTATATACCGGTACTTATCATTTCACACTTGTGTTGCAAAAATATATGTATAGTGTATATATTAGTCTGTTGAATCTTTTTGGGGAACATATATTGGATCAAATTTCACTTGCTTCTTTCGAATTACAGAACAACATACAATTTATATCATTATCTGATGCATACAAAAATAAAATTGCCTCTTTTGTGATATATACCACTTGTGACTGACATCAATGAGCCCATCGACAGGGATCGACCCTAAACTGACCGCACATCATACGAGCACTTTACCACTGGGTTACGGCCAGCCCTAAAGACATCAGCAGCATTTCGTTATTAGATTAGGAAAAAATAGATTCCCTAAAACAATGTCATACAAGATGTAAACTGAATAATAAGTACATTTTAGCATATACTATATTATCATAAAGAACAAGATTAAAAACAAAATATTTGGACTGAAATGCCAAAATGTAATTGGTGAATATACATTTAGATTGGCGAAAGAAATTGAAGATTGGCGAATTTTTTGGCGAACAAAAATAGCCACCCAGGGCTAGCCCTGTGACTCATAGTCATCAGAGAAAACCCTTTATATGCACTTTCCCACAGACAGGAAAGTACATACCACAGTCTTTGACCAGTTGTGGTACACTGGTTGGTATGAGAGAAAAACCAATCGGCTGAATGGGTCTATCGAGGTGGTTCGATCATGCGACGCAGGCACCTCAACCGACTGAGCTAAATCCCGTCCCAAATTATATATAGTCATTGATGACATTGGGCACTAGTCATGCAGGATATTATTTTGTGCATGTCTGATTTTGTTTTTAAAGTGGCACTAGTTTCATTAGCACTTTGCAGAAAATAAAATAAAACATTTAATGCACCAAAATGATTTGCAGCGAAAGCATGGTTACGGTTGTTTGCAATTTGCCAGTCAGCTATTGCTTGAATCTCCCCTGTCACTCGGTGAAGTTTATTGAAATTTATGTTCTGGATGCTTTTTATTTTGAGAGGGAGGAAGCTAGAAATAATGATCAAGGCCGGAAAAAAAATATTACTTGTTTCCTATTACATGCTGGAAAAATATAGGGTAGGTAGGTAGGAAAAATATTTTATTTTGAAAAATAATTTTATTTATGGATATTAAATAAAGGTGTTGACTACCGGTATCCAAAATAACCTCTGCATGTATAGAAATGCATTATGCAAACCAACAATACCATTCATCACAGTGTTTTCCCTAGAAATGAAGTAGGGCACGGTAAATTGACGTTTTGGGGGCATATTTTATGTGCAGTTTTAAATATAAGGGCTTTTTTTTCCATTATACAATTTTCAAAAGGACAAAAACCTTATGGCCATTTTATTTTCTATATCTATTTCATAACTTAATTAAAAAAAGGAAATATGTAGTGCTATCCACATAGGTGTGTTTAAAGGCTTCTTTTTACATGGGCAACTTATAAATTTATAAAAGGCAAGGCATTTTGATTTTGACGGCAACGTGGTGCTAACCTATCTGTGGGAGAGTGCATACAAAAGACCCCTTGCTGTTTAATAATAGGCAGACAGTTTACTCTCATACTAACACTTAACTTCTTTACTGGTCCAGGACAGACTTGGTTGAACCTTAATTGGATAGAAACCAGTAAATAAGTTATAACAATTTCTTTTAATGAAAACTGAAAAGAAGGGTTCTATAATGTTATGAATATTATCTTTCCTAGTGTATCTAAGAAATGGTAGACGTGCCAATTTTATAATTTGCAATGTTAGTTTTATTCTGTATGCATCCAGTATTAAAGTACACACTTGGTTTGAAGCAATCAATTGGTCCAATGAATAGAAATGCAATACAAATGCTCAGGATGCTCAAACGAATGTTGAAAAGTAAAGTTTGTTTTATTTAACGACGCCACTAGAGCACATTGATTTTTATATTTAATATCATCGGCTATTTGACGTCAAACACATGGTCATTCTGACACTGTTTTACAGGAAACCCACTGTCGCCACACAGGCTACTCTTTCAGAAGAATGTTGATGTAAAACTTAAATCATGTTAGAATTATTAACAAGAACATTGTAATGAAATATTTTTTTTAAAATAATTTTGCGTTCAATTTCTTTGTAGTCAGCATGAACTTTTTTTAGCGGAAACCCGTGAAGTTCCCAGTGACCACTTACAAAAAATAATTAGTGCTTGTGATAGTTTTGGAATGTTTTTGTGGAAATCGTTGTTATATTAAAAAAACATTTTTGGATATACAAAAAAAGTTTTAGGGTCGGTCGGGTAACCGGAAACAAACAATATTTTATGATACGCCCTACGATAGCACACACAATGTCTACCTGCAGGTATTTTTCCAGTCTAAAATCTGTACCCTCAAAGTTGCCTGTCCGTGAGCTACAGATCTGTACTCTCGAATTTGCTTCCTTAGAATATGGATTTGTACCTCTAGAATTGCATTGATATTTTCTTCATATAAATGTTAAAACAATTGTTTTATTCTTTCTGGATGCTTTTCAAAAAGCCAGTGACATGCAACAGTGGTAGTAAAAGATATGTGACAACCATCCTCAGAATTATTTTCTATGACCACACAATTTTTTATTTTTTTAAAAATACCCCTCCCCTGAAAAACCCTGGGCACAAAAAGAGCGGGGGTTGGGGGTGATCTCGTAACAGTGTTTGCCAGGAAAGTGATCACTCCCACTCCCCTCCACACTGGCCTGGAGAGCTGCAATTTAATTACATTGTTATAAAATTTGTAATGAATTTCATTTGAAACTATGATTGCTTGGCTGACATCATTTTTGGAGAGTGATATGTTCAGCTTGTTTTATGGCGAAGACCCTAGTTTCAGCCCGTAAAAATGGACACTTAAGTTTAGTTAATCTACAAACCTGCAATACATATTTGGATATGGTTATGACAGAGAGAAGCTAAAGTCTGTGATGTTTAAACAGGGTGGGAGTCTGGTCAGGATATTCATATTTACAAAATAGACTAAAATGCAGATTTGACAACTTTGTTACTAGCCATAGGGAATTGCAATAGTTATTTACTAGCCCAACATTGAGTATCACTAGCCACGGGAGTGGGGCTACAATAATCTAGAAGCCCTGAGAGTTGTGTTGCAAACCATTATTAGATCACTGTAATCCACTTTTCATGGTTAACTGCACATGCAAGTGAATCCTTGTCTGGGGCATATCTTTCTTATCAGTTCATATCGGATCATCAAACTGCATGCAAGTACATCTTGGCATGGTGGATTGTCGTATATCATGACTATGTTACTGTGACCCACTTTTCATAGATTGCTCCACATTAAATGAAATTCTTGTCCAGGCTATATCCTAAGAACAACTTGTTGTTATACCATTATGGTGATTTCCCTAGAAATTAGGCAAGGCATGGTAGACCAAACACTTTTGAGGAATCTTCACAATTTTCATTAAAAATACAATTTTTTTTTAAATTAAAATAAACAATGTAATTTAATGTGCTTGCTTTAATAAATGAATGGCAAAAGATATAAAAGGCATATTTTATTAATTAATAATACCTTTTTGGGAGTTTATAAAGGCAATTTTAGAATTAATTACTGAAAAAGGCTTGTTTAATCTCACGGCAACATGGCACTGATTGAGGCAAGATGGTGCTAGACTATTGAGGCATGGTGCTGCACCATGCTAAAACAACCTAGGGAAAACACTACATTAATACTAGCAACATGTTGCTTTACCATTAATACTGGCTCATAGTTACTAGGTTATATAAAGTCTTATTTCTGTGGGGGTTTTGTCCACATCAGTTTTAAATGTATGTGCAGTTAAAAAAAAATCTGATTATAAAGCCAACTGATCTTTAAAAGTAGTCATTTGGATGCTGTAATGGTCCTTAATGTAAACTAATAAAATAAGTATCAATGTTTTTGTTCTGAAATTCCAAAGATGATGATCATAAAGGTACATCTGGTGAAATAGTTGTTAATATTAGGAATACAAACATATTTATATACAGTGAAACCCCTCTAAACCGGATACCCAAGAGAAGTATTTTGTCTGGTTGTGAGAGGTGTCCGGTTTTGAGGTGTTTGCATTGACACAAAAGCTTTTGTTGTTCTGTTGTTTGTTTCCACTGGTGTTGTATTCATATTAGGTCTTTTATATATATATATATATGTATGTATGTATGTATGTATTGAAAACGTTTCCAACAGATAATAATCCAATAAAAAACCTTAGACTTAAGATATTTTAAGGTTTGCTTATATACATTTAATTATATTAAGTTTTATCATCAAGTGATAGTTTACTACAGAGACGTTTAACTGGACATTCCATAAATGGTTATGCTACTGACATCTTTTCGACACTGCAAAGCCAACATTACTTTTGCCTCCTCTTTATTTTGCTAAATAAATGGTTTTAAAACACAATCAAATTCAGACAACATGAAGATGGTGAATTAAATTCATTTTGTTTTGTCGATCCTTGAAGCAAACTATTGTAGGCTAAACAGGTGTGTGGAGGATATCAAAGCTTCCACTTGATCATTAATTGCTTAATTGTTATTTGTCAACCATACCCAGTCAAATGTAAAAGTGATTACACATTTAATGGCTAACCTGAGCATGTGCACATTACACTAGCTATGTTTGCAATCAGGTAATCCAGACAGCGAAATGGCAAATGCAACAATTAGTGGCATCATAATAATTGATAACGGTTTGATTGTTCTGTTTACAGAGGTACAATTTGCACTAAATAAAAAGTTTGAGACTGATTATTTGTCTGATGTCCAGTTCAGAGAGGTTTCCGGTTTAGAGAGGTAAACTTTAGTGTTAAAAGATAAGTAAAATACGGGACCATGGAAAAGTCCAGTTGTGAGAGAATTCTGGTTTAGAGAGGGTACGGTCTTGAGAGATATTAGCAAAATCAACAGTTGATTGTATAAATCAGACCAGTTGATAAAACACAGATGATAGTCAGAAATAATGTGTCTGATACTCATAAATCGAATGAAGCAGAATTGAACCTGGGTTTTTCCCATTCCAAATCCCCCCAAAAATAAATGTTTGACATCCACTAGCAGTTATTAATAAATCAATGAATGTGCTCTAGTGGTGCCATTTAACAAAACGGACTAATTGATAAAACATTGACAGTCAGAAATAATAAATATTTGTTCGGAACCAGCTAAAAACAACCATGGGTATGATTTATAAAGAAACAAATGTTTGTCTTCATAATCTGATAATCATGTTGTTAATAAAACATATTGAAGACCACATTTGGTGCAGTATGTCATTAGTCTGATGAGAGATATTAAGATCAGGAGGTTAATTAATCAGTATCAAGTTTTAAAATGATTCACCCAGGTTGGCAGCTGGTCTAAAAGATTACTGCCAATGCACATGTGCATTCTTTGATTACAGACATACAGTAATGTGTCAAGTTAGGTGCAGTTTGGCATTATTGCGTAATTTAACTTATGTTAAGGAGTTGATATCTGACTTAACCTTTGTTGTGGTTATTTTAAGCAATGCTCATAGACCAAAATAGCAAAGTGTATAAGTTGATTGAATATCTTATTGGAAAACTGTAGTTAAGCATCATGAAATCCTGCTGGGTTTTTTAAAACAAGCATGCATATGCTCACATTGGTAGTTCTAAAATTTACAGACTTGGCAAAGGCTTATAATATAAATAATGCAGTGGTACCCTTCAGTAATGGACACTGTAAGCAGGAATTTCTTAAACACTGGATTTTTGTCAGAGTTGTTAGAGAGAGAGGCTTCTTAAATATTGGTACAGAACATAACCTGTCCAAACTGGATACTCGTTAAAACTGGATGTTTTAGTTGGTACCATGGGTATCCGCTTTAGAGGGCTTTCACTGTAATATTCCATGCAGGGTTCATACAAATTTGAAAAGTGCTTGAATTTGTCAAAACTCATGA
Source organism: Gigantopelta aegis (assembly GCF_016097555.1). Taxonomy (NCBI): domain Eukaryota; kingdom Metazoa; phylum Mollusca; class Gastropoda; order Neomphalida; family Peltospiridae; genus Gigantopelta; species Gigantopelta aegis. The sequence goes on from NC_054702.1 coordinate 113,528,697, forward strand.
AAAATGTTTGCATTTGAGAACCCTGAGAACATCATCTTAAAAGATGCTTTAATTGCATTATTCTGCTGATAACCTTTTTATAACACCCAATAGCCGATGTGTATTTTTGTGCTGGGGTGTTGTTAAACATTCTTTCATTCATTCATTTTTATTTCGCTGATAAATATTAAAATTGACCTTCAAGTTTTTCTCGTTATTCAAAAATTTGTCAGCTGTTAGTGTTATTTTATCACAAATATCAAAAAAAAATTGGATACTGTAAATGCATTTAAGCCCTAAAAACTAAATTTACAGTGAAAAGTACTTTAAAAAGTGTTTGAATTTTGCCTTACAAATTATATATGAACAGTGTAATCAGTTCAAATCATATTAACACCTCTGGTAGTAAAATTTAAGCAAATGAATATTTTCATTACAGACAATAGTTTTACATTGTAAGTAGCTAATAATTAATTAATGTATTGTTGTTATTTTAAAATGAAAGTAATAATTAGCTTCTTTCTTTTTTTGCATTACGAAAATGAATCTGGCCGAGAACTAAACAATAATTGACTGGTCACTGCAAACGGTGCATCATGCAGAATACTGTACGTATGGCACAAAAGTAAAATAATTGAGTGACATGGGACCAAAAGAAATGTTTTATTTAACGACACACTCAACACATTTTATTTACAGTTATATGGCGTCAGACATATGGTTAAGGACCACACAAGCTTTGCGAGGAAACTCGCTGTCGCCACTACATGGGCTACTCTTTCCGATTAGCAGCAAGGGATCTTTTATTTGCGCTTCCCACAGGCAGGATAGCACAAACCATGGCCTTTGTTGAACCAGTTATGGATCACTGGTCGGTGCAAGTGGTTTACACCTACCCATTGAGTCTTGCGGAACACTCACTCAGGGTTTGCAGTCGGTATCTGGAATAAAAACCCTATGCCTCGACTGAGATCCGAACCCAGTACCTGCCAGCCTGTAGACCGATGGTCTAACCACGATGCCACCGAGGCCGGTGGACATGGGACCAAGTAAAAATTCTGGATTTTAAGGAGCTATAACACTAAACAAGGCAGTGTCTTGACATATGTTGTGTGATTTTGTTTTTAAAATTAGGTCCAAAATATGATGGGGACGATTGACTTCTGGCTTCTTCTAATAACTTGGCAACTTGAGCCAACCTTAGGAGAAAAAAAGTTTCAAGTCATAACCCTTTTACCACTTGGTTTCTTCAATGTATTCTTCAGTCTGTCAAGATCACCTGTGTCATTTTCTTCAGTGTCAAAAAAGGCTGCTTTTTTAGTTTTTTGGTTTATAGTTCAGTCTACTGAGACTTTTTAATTTAAAGTGCTTCACAGTGTTAATTTTAAGTTGTGTGTATGTGTGTATAAATGTGCATCAAAAGAGAATATGTCCTATCCTACGATTGTGTACAGACAACTTTGTTTATCAGCCAATCATTATGAAATCTAGTGTGAAAATTTCAAGTTGAATGCATCCACAGACCACATTGAAGGAAACTATCACTCTTGCTTCACATTGCTTTGCTGAGGCCAGCTCCCCTTGGCATGTGAATTTAATTTGAATAGTATTACAATAGGATTAAATATCAATGATACTGTCATGAGGCTCCCCATAATCTTAAGTTAGAAGAGCATTTAATCTCTTCCCTCAATTTTTTTTTTTTGACAGCAAGGTTTGTATCCACTATATTTTGTTGTTTAAAGGTGGATAACTCTAAGCTTCTGAAAATTGAATTATGGGTTATGCAAAACAAATATAGGCAATCCATTTCATTTCTGCATAACCCGTTAATACTGTGTAAACAATGTCCTAAAGGTAATGCATGAAAAAAAAAGAGGGTTATGCAAAATCAGACTTTTGCCAGCACTGTGTGCACAAAACTATTATTCTCACAATTTTCAGAGGATTGTAATTCTGTTGTAGAAACAGAACTGGTTTTCTGGCCAAATGTGATTCATCACATGAAGTTACCTCAGTGTAAACTGATTAACATTCATTAAACTGAATGTGGCGGTGTCAGTGTTTATATCATACACTCATATGTACTGTTCAAAAGACAACAATTCATGACAGTGGCCAGATGTCGGCATAAACATGGGCAACAGATGGTTGACACTGCCTAGTAGTGGTTATGAATTTAGTGAAGTGGATTGTTTGTCTTGCTGTGTGAGATCACGTCTTTCCCATGACACATTTTATAACCAAAAACAACCAATTGCCAAAAAATAAGGTTATTAAAAATTCAATTACAAGTATCAAATTGACATATAAATTTGAGTATTTATGCCATGGGCATAATTTCAGTAATAAAAACTTTAGTGTTCCAAAAATGGTAATATTTTTGGGAGTGTAATTTTCTTACCCCCATAAGTTGCCCCCTCCCAGTGAAGTAATAAACTTTTGATTTTAACATTAGACTTATAGACGGGAATATACGTTATTAAATAGGACAGAAATAATGTGTGGAGCTTTTCACCTGATTTCACACTAATTTTTAACTGGCACATTGTAGCCATAGTGTCATAGAGCACATACCCATTCTTCTTTCCAGATCTATGTAGTAGTAGTAGTACTGGTGGTGTAAAGTTAACAACTGAAGACATAATACGCTTGTTAGTTAAATTACCTAGTACAGTCTAATGGTATTTCTTCCCCATTCAGTATGGGACATCTCTGCTTGATACAGTAATTTGGCAGGTGGATTTTTTTATATTAGTTTATCTTTATGTTTAAAATCTTGTATGAAGGAAAACAAGGTACTTTCAGCTCCATTGCACACAATATGAAATGACTGATAGACTACTTACTATGGAGATGTTTGTGTATGTTATTTTATGAACAAATGTGATGTTTTCTAACTTGTTTATAACCGGATAATGTATTCCAAATCACTCCGAGCACTTTGCCCGATTTACAAAACATATCTGGTGAATGTCAAATATATTTAATTGTCCAATGGCAGCAGAATACTTGTAAATAAGCCTTAGTTACAGAATATGTAAATAAAAGAGACCAAATGACCATTTAGGGATATTTATGTTGCTTCTAGTATACTTGCAAATAACTAAATGCATTGGGTGAAAAAATCCATCTTGTTTTTGTGTAAAACAACCAAAAACAAACAACTGAAGCCTGAAATGTACAAAGGTTTGTTTTGTGCAATACCTTTAGATGTACCAAGGTCATAGCGTCCTTCATATTCCAATGATTACACTATATTATTAGGAAATAATTGATGAAAAAAACCTGTATGTTTGAGCTGCACACATGGTACTCTATCAAATTAAAAGTGTGTACTCCACACTGGATGTTGTTAGTTCCCGATTGCTACCCCTGACTATGCAGCAGATATTTAACTCAGAATCATACCACAATAACAAAGCATTGAGACTGCTTGTAGATTTGCCAGTAACAAAAATCAATAGTCCCAAGTTGAGCATTGCAAATAGAATTGAATTAGTATATGTTGCACATGTATGTATATGCCCAAGTTAAAAGTAACAACATAACATATTTACAAGGCCAACTGAGTGATTGTATATGTGAATGGTGTTTAAGAGTTAACTGAAATACAGTTAAAACCAGACAAAAACATATTTGGCCAAGTTGTAGTAAAATATCCGATGACATTACACTTGTTTTCATTTCTAATAAAGGCTATTTCAGGTTGGTAAAAGAAATATTGAAAATCCTGTATTAAAAATAAATATGTTCAGTACTCACGTTTCAATTAATGTTTGTTCACGGCTTCTAGATTATGATAGCCCTACTCCCATAGCTAGTGATATTCAATGTTGGGCTAGTAAATAACTATTATTGCCATCCCCAACATCTAGTGAAAAAAATCTTTTGTTGCAGTTCAGTTCACACCCACACCCCAGTGTTTGTGTTTTTAAGCTCTGTCTCCCTCTTTAGGTGACATATCTGATTATTACTATTAATTAGGTTAAATTGTACTAATTTAAAGTAAAGTAGGGCTAGTGAATTTTTAATCGTGGCTAGTAAATTAAAAAAAATCACTGATCCCATGGCTAGTGGATTTCTAAAAAAATTCTAGAAACCCTGTTGTTTGGCAGTAACTAAGCTGCTTTTGGAAACCATACAGGTCACACAGGTCTGGGCCGACTTCGTGATTGACCCTTGAGTATGTGGGGTGTGACATATTATCAGGTATCCTGCAGCAGGATATTGTACCCTGAAATTTAATTTTGTATTGAGTAACCTAGTGATTCTTTATATGGGGTGTTAGATGCTTCAGGGCCCTGTGTTAAGGGCTAAGATCACCTTAAGTGCATAAATGATAATCTTACAACAGGACAATTTACACAAATATAATTGAGTAATGTGGTGACTTTGTATGTGTTGGGTATATACGAATAAGAATATATATAGGCAGAGCAATACACATAATGTACATTTATATGCAGAACAACAACTACATATTACTGGTAATAGTGGTATAAGCTGAGTGATGTGATGATTTTTGTGGGGGATATGAGATCATGTGCTGGAGAAAATATATGGATAAAGAACACTACTGTATTGAGTAATCTGGTGATTTTATATGTGGGATATCGGGTGTTGGGTATATCAGATTTCTTTGCACAGGCCAGTAAAGAGAAGCCATTAATAATGTAGTTGCCAGCATACATTTGCATTATGTGTATCACATTACTCACTGAAGTCTGTCTGTGCAGTATAATGATTTGAATACTCAACCTGAAGCAGGACTTGATATAAGACACCAAACGGTCACTCAGGTTGCATGTTCACTTAATGTTTGCATTTACCATAGTTTAACACCCAATAGCTGATGTATTTTTCGTGCTGGGGTGTCATTAAACATTCATTCATTCAGGTTACTTGTTGGTTACTGGAATTAAAGATACTAACAACAGAAGTCCATTTATGCTGGGTTTGGGGGTGGAGTGGAAAGTAAAAAAGGATATTAGTCCAAATTCTGTTGAATTATTGCTTACACTCATGAAATACAATACCAATGTCACTATAGTTTATTTTATACACATAATAAAATGTATACTATATTGAACAATAAAAACATCTGCAATCTTTGACTGAAACTACTCATTTGGTGTAAAAGTAATTTGTCATATTATCAGAACAGTAACTACGATTCTTTTGTGACCACTGACGTGTCTGATATTTTTGTCTTCGATCACAAATTTAATTGGATGCAAGTGAAGATTTTTTTGTTACTTGTTCACATTTGTTTAATCAGCAATTAGTAAAAAAATTTATTTAGAAACATTTTATTTTGTTAGGGATATCACCTTGGAAGTTGTAGTGTTTTTTCATTACAATTATTTACTGTGCCATTATTAAAACAAAACTGCATTTATTAGTAAGTGATGTTGTTTCACTTGGGGAAGATCTGAAATGAAAGAACTACAGAATCATTTATTGTTATTATTCATTTTGGGATCACTTTCAAATATCTGTATTCTTTTTCTGTAATGTTGAAATCTTTTGAAATTATTTTTGGACTTTGATGAGTTCACCAAAACAAATTTTGTCCGCAATTCAATTTCTCGGTGTTGAATGACAGACATCATTGTAATTGTAACAATAACTGGTGTAGCCATTGGGTGGGTGGGTGGGTGGGTGGGTGGGTGTGTGTGGTGTGGGTGTCCCTCAATATAAAATCCTGGCTATGCCAATGAACCATACATTTTAAAAGTGCATTGGTATCATTAAGAATGGAAATAACAGGTGAAATTGAAATTATAGCTTTCTGTTGTCATGTCATGGGTCATGAATTATACCAAAATTAAAGAATGATGCAGTATCATTAGTTTATCTTAAATAAGTATACATTGATAGTAAGATAATACTGACCAATCAGGAAGAAGCTTACAAAGGTATCTATAACAGGGTCGTCAACATGTGCAAATGAGCATTATGTCTTTGTAATTTGATACCTGGTGACAAATTAAAAAAAAAGAAAAAAAAGTGAAAAATCACTGGCTGCGGCCTAGTAGTGTTAATGACATCCGTGCAGTCAGACATAAGTTAACCTATCATAGCCTATAGTGCACCAAGGTACAAATGTATGTGAAAAGGAACGGTGCATTTTAAACATTTTAACATTTATTATTAGAATATGTAATTAGGCTTATAAAAATAATGATAATAAAAATCCTATGTGTCTATTATTTCACAATAAATTTATATTACACAAATGCTACAGATGACTATTTTTATGAGCTTCACATCCCCTCCTCTACTAAACTTGACTACAAATGTTTTTATCGTTTCTTTTTGACATCTCTGTTTATTAGACCTATTGGGTTATCTCTCATTCTACAGTGATCTACGAGTGATATATATCAAAGGCAGCGGTATGTGCTCTGATCCTGTGTCTTGGAAAATATGCATATCACAGATTCTTTGCTTTTGTTCACAAAGCAGGGCTAACACTGAAGTTTTTTTTGTCGTAGCCAGTTTTTATGATGACTAATTCAAACAAAATTGTGCTAGTCAATTTGTAAATGCTGTAGCCACTTTGTATAAAAAAAAATGCAACTGGGTAATTATGCTGTGGGCATGGTGAGCCTTGATAAAGTGTAACCTGTGTGTCTGGAGTCGCCATTCCATGTGTATTACCCGACTCCAGACCAGTGTTTTATCTGTGACTAACGTATTGTAATTGAAAGAAGGCGGTTCTCCACCGATCTACTTATGACATATACAGGTGTAGGAAGGTCAGATCAGTCTATTACAGGTAATGTGATCCGTGTATCTTAATTAAAACAAACTGCTTATCTTACTGTACTGATTCATTAGTGACGTGTTATGTTCAGGGAGGTCATCTGATTTGCGATACTAATTCAACAACTGAAATATTATCTTTAAATGGTTGGCACTTTAATAACCTTAGGAAATGCTAGAGCTTCGTTTGGGCTATAGCTGAATTTACAGTTTACGAGTAACCTGAGATTGATAAAGCTTTTCTGTACAAGAAACTATCTCACTTCATGTTTCCTTGCTTGTACAACATTGTTTGCAAAAATAATAATCTTTTATAGTACCATGACAGGTGTAACTAGTGATTATTTGTGCTGGGTGTATTAATTTCCTTGCTGAGCATGAACCCATGAAATGATGGGAATGTTACACTTCAAAGAGCATTCTGTAAATGACTGCAGTCGCGCTTTCCTAACTTGAAGACCATGACGGTCATTGATGGAGGCTGTGCTGTGAATTGAATTGGTTAATAAACATCTCACGCCTACTAACAGATGGTTTTTTTCTATAACAGCATTCCTGAGTAGGCATGTACCAGTATTTGTGAACATAATACCACATACAGCCTCAAGTAAATATAAGCAAACTTGTTTAATTCTGTAATATAAAAATATGAAACAAAAATGTGGTTTCCAGGATATAATCTAAACCATTTTTAAGGGTCCCTTTTGGGAGAAACTTTGTAATGTTAAAATGAACTGAGGTACATGTACTTCCTTCAACTTTCTGTCTGTCTATATATATGATTTTTGTTTATTTTTAAACTTTAAACTGCTGGCTATTATTGACACTGTGTTAGGAAGCCACTGTGGTATTTATTTCCGTTGAGTATGACATACCGTTTTCTTGCTGTATGCAGCGTCCCGTTCAGGACAAAATGGTTAACTCATTATGAGGAACTGTTTTTCCACATTCTCTGTCCAGGTTTGCTTTAAATGCAACCAAGGCCTAAACGGCATGGAAACTGTCTGCGGGAGTTGTGCAGCGCATTGGTGGTCAATATAATCAGTGGGAACACAAGCCGCTCACAGCAGCAAGCCTCATTGATCGATGATAGCTTAGTGGCTCCCCTTCTGTCGGTCGATCAGTTTGAGTATAAACAAGACACGAGCAGTCACTGCACAACCACACAGTGCTTCACGACACATCGGTTAAACTTAGCTTAACAGTTGTTTATTTACCACAGTACATGTATATATAATTAACGTAAATCACCTGTTTAATAATTAATACCTACCGTACACATCTTGCAATGGCATGGCATTGTAAATGCAATAAATGACTGTTGTTCTGTCCCCAGAATAGAGTAGTCTAGCTAATACGGATCAACATTGCTTAGTGATCACTGTTTCTCAAGTTAACACAAAACTGAACGTTAGCAAACCACAATCAGGCCATAGCTTACTTACCAATAATTATTCTAGTCAGTATGTATTGGAGTAAACTCCCATGTTGATTAGTATCGCAGGTACTTAGATTAGTGTTGCAGGGCTTGAAACTGAACAAATAAAGGCCTGCTATTACTTTTCAAAAATAGCAGGCCAAAAGAAATATTCCCTGCTAAGAAAAAGAAATATGGTCTACTGGAAATAAGACAGTGTAGGGTTTGTGGTAATGTGAAAATGTAGAACGTCTGAGGTATATTTTAGAGCATTATGGGATCAAAAATAACAGAATCACACAAACTAAATAACAAATGAGATAAATGTACATACATCCACTTCTAAAACAAATTACCTATTTCTTGTTCAAACCAGTGCACCACGACTGGTTTATCAAAGGCTGTCGTATGTGCCATCTTGTCTGTGGGATAGTGCAAATAAAAGATCTCTTGCTACTATTAAATGGGGAAAATGTTGCAGGTTTCCTCTCTAAGACTATATCAAAATTACCAAATGTTTGATATCCAATAGTCGATGATTACAGAAATTTACCCAGGTTGTTTTTCTTGGGATATTTTTCAGGTCGGTGAGTGATGCAGTGCACAACTGTTAAATTAATTGTAAGCTGCTGTTCACATATTTGAGAGTTACATAATACTATTATTATTATTATTATTATTATTATTATTATTAACACACCTTCAGTTGTTGCTCTTTGGTTGAGAAATTCAAAATTTGCAAACACAATTTGCCTGATTTATAACACTTTTTTTTATTCACCCCAAATACAGCGTGACCTAGCATTTTAGTAGATAGTATATGCCATTTTATAATATAAACATTTTCCACATAATAAGGTCGTCAACACCTGATACAATTTTAACTAATGCATTCTGCATAGGTTTTGCAGCAGAATTTGATTGACATGTAAGAGATTTTGTGGGTAAATACAGTAATCTATTTACAAATTCCTTTCTCTGTGTTGAGTTGATGTTAGCCCATTAACATATTGTTTGCTGTCGAAGATACAGCAAAGCATTGCTCACACTGATAAGCATATTGACATGCACAAACTATGTTATGCTTTGTAAAAATGTACATTAAAAATGTAGATATTATACTGAATATTTTTATTGAAACATTTTATTTGTTTTCTTCTTCTTCATGGTTTGCACGGTCTTGAAAAGTGCTTGAATTTAGGAGTTTGAAATGAAAAGTGCTTATTTTCACTTTTTGAGGAATAAGTGCTTGAAAAGTGCAAAAGTCCTTGAAAAGTGCTTGAATTTCATGTCAGTGCGACTAGCGCGTCATTTTAACCAGAAATTACGGAACAATCTCGAAAGAAATGTAGCATTTTTACTTCCGTGTTCGCACTTTCATTCCGCGACCCGAATGTACTCTCCCATTCCGGGACAAATGCTATGTTCCGAATGCCTCAGCCGAGATTTGTCGATTATTGACGAGCGTAATGGCCTTGTTTTGAGAACTGCAAACAATAGTCAGGCGAGACGACACGGAATCACTTAGATTTTGAAGTTTTTGCAAGCACATATTCAAATTTAAACATGCCTAGTGAAAAGTGTGTTTTTAACAAAACGTGGTGTCGAAAATAGGTGTGGATCAGAGAGAGTAAGGATGTGTCAAAGGCTGTGTGTTCCTGTTGTCGCAAGGATATTAATATTGGCGCCATGGGCGAGAGCGCACTCAAATCGCATGAAAAGGCTGGTTACGGTTTGTATTTATGGTCCTTGAAAACATAAGGTAGGTCCTTGAAAAGTGCTTGAATTTTATGGGTCCTTGCCTGTATGAACCATGTTCTTGGGGGCGAGACATAGCCCAGTGGTACAGTGCTCGCTCGATGCATGGTGGGTGGGCCCATTGGGCTATTTCTCGTTTCAGCCAGTGCACCACGACTGGTATATCAAAGGCTGTGGTATGTACTACCTTGTCTGTGGGATGGTGCATATAAAATATCCATTGCTGCTAATCAAAAGGGGTAGTCCATGAAGTGGTGACAGCGGGTTTCCTCTCTCAATCTGTGTGGTCCTTAACCATATGTCTGACACCATATAACCGTAAATACAATGTGTTGAGCGCGTCGTTAAATAAAACATTTCTTTCTTTCTTTCTTCCTCTTGGTATATGGTTTGTGTGCTGTGAAAATGTTGGTAATTGTAAACAGCCTTCAAAGTACATAAATGTTTAAACATTGCTAGTTTTTAGTTGTTCCTGTTAAATAACCATGGACCAGTAGTAAATAGTGGAAGTTTTTTCTTTAAATATTACCATTTAACGGTTTTTATTTTTTTACTACAGTGTGAAACATTGAAAATTAAAGGCCCAATTATCTATTAGCCTTCAAAACTTGCTGAAACCCAGTTATTTTCTAACAAAATATCAGTTAAATTATAAGCAGTTATTTCACCAAATTAAATTAAAATTTGCCAGTTTTTAGAATTAGCTGCAATAGCCATTGGCAAATTTGAGGAGTGCCAGAGCTTGCCTTGATAAATGCTGTTCAATAGGCTTTGATTGATGCTTACAGGATTTTGGAAGTAAATAATGGTAACTACCCAAAATGTAACACATATTTGACCTTCAGTTAAATCGTGATAATTGAACAAGTAAAATCGGAAATAATATATTGTAATTATTGGAACAATAAAAAAAAATTAAGTTAGAACATGGATTTGAAACATTGTATTTTTTTAATGCTGAGTTCTCAAAGAAAGTGATGTTTACATGAACAAATTGAAAACAGGCATTTTGTAAATTAGAATAAAATAATTATGTTGCATCTGGCCACTTGAGGATGTTTTTGCTTGTTTTACTACTGAAGATATCCCCATTTGCATCTGTGTCATGTCACCAGAAACCCTTGTAATTGAGTAATGTATGGCAACGCCCCCCCCCCCCCACCCCCCCCCAAAAAAAAGAGAAAAAAGAAGAAGAAAAATTGAATATAGTCAATGGCATGGATAATTAAAAACCCACAGCAGTCTTCACAGCATTGCTGATTGTTGTGGACAGTTGCAGGTGTTGACCAGTAAACCTGTTTTAAGTGTTTACCAACATAAAGATCCACAAATGGGTGCACACATATATTGCATGGTTATCTCCTACAGAAACTTCTCATAAAGGTGGCGTCCACAGTGCGTGACATCACAGGGTGTTAGCTCTGAATCAATGGCGCACGATTCGAAGCAACAATCAAAGGACCGAGAGAAGAATGTCTCGCTGCTCAGTTGGAATATCCTTTCACTGATACATTTACTGACAAATGGACTGGACACAATAACAAGTGTTTTTTGCTCAAATGAAAATTAATTTTTATTGTGCATAGTAGCTCCCATCAGAGTGTTGACAATTTAACTTTTTAAGCAATGACACCCTTCACATGACTGATTAAGTTGAATCTTATTTGTTTGATTATTATTATTAATAACTTATTACTATAGGTTTTATGTCTCTCTCTCTGTTGGTCCATCAGTCTGCCCAGGTCTGGTCATAAGGCACATTCAGAGCAAGCTGTTGTAGTGCATGCCTGTCATTGGCACAGGTGTAAACTTATGCCGGCTCCTTCGTCGAGGACAGGAAAGGAGTTGGGGCTAATGGGAGTAGGGAACGCCCATGCTGGCAGGTTCAAGAGAGCACCAGCAGCCAAACCAGGATCTGTAGTGGGTGAGGTCTCAGTCCGTCGGGGACATGCATTACTTTAGCAGTACTCTCACAGTGCTGTTTTTAATTTTGTCACTAAATGTGTCCTGCTATTTGATGATATTTCAGATATGATCTAGTGTACAAATGAGCCAAACATGTCCATACCTCAGCTTGTTTTGATATTTCAGATCTGATCCAGTGTACGAATGAGCCGAACGTGTCCATACCTCAGTTGGCTGATCTGCTCATTGAGCGGACGCAACACGCCAACTGGATTGTCGTCTTCAAGTCTCTCATCACCATCCACAACATGATGAACTACGGTAATGAGGTGAGAACGTTGTAAACTTAACCACTTCAACGTAATGTCTTTACAGACTGCTTACCCACTATTTAAACTTATATATTGATTAATATATTAGTTTAGTGCCACTGTAATGATAATTTCCAGCAAATATTTGGTATGATTATTTTTAACAAATGTCTTTGATGGTAGTAAAAAATTAAATAAAATTAAGTCCACATTTTGAAATGACAGTGACTAAACAAGATATGTAATTTTGAGGTTTGATTCATTTCATATAATTGGCTGAAAGTCTTCAAATCAAAGTTGGGTGTAACTTCAGTTTATATCTGTACTAACTGGCCATGTATTACTTGAAACAAAATACAAGATTCATGATAAAATTACTTATATGAATGATAATAATACAGCATTTGCAAACTGAAATTTTCTTATGTTTTATCATTGACACATGGTAGGACTTGGTTGATTGCTGTCAGACAAATAGAATATCCTTATGGCACAGAATATCCCTGTGGCACAGAATATCCTTGTGGCCCCAAATTTTGCAGTGTGGAAGAGAGACGAGTCAGTATATTATGAGTAGTGGGGTGTGAAAATGCTCTGTTTTTAAAATGTGTGTGTGTGTTTTTCTTACAGAGGCTCACTCAGTATCTGGCCTCCAATAACTGCACATTTCAGCTGGGAAACTTCATTGACAAAGCAGGAATGCAAGGTGAACACAACACTTTTGTTTCATCATTCGCATGCACTTGTGCACATACTTTTCTATATATATTTATTATGACAAATTTTAAGATTTGTATTCATACAGCCACAATATTGTTTTGTTTATACTTTAATCTGAAAAGTGAAAGACAATTTTGTATGATTATTAACTCTGTATTACACTTGTTAAAATAGCTGCTGGATCTGACGTAGTGGGAGAACGCCCACCTCGCGTGCAGGCCTAGTCCCAAATTTGAAAAAGTGGAAGTGACTTCTCCCTTCCCAGAAGAAAAGGGAGAAGTTTGATAAAAAAATAAATGAACTGAACATTTATCAGTACATATCGTTTTCATCTTTTGTACATTCGGAAATGTTCAACACTGTCACTCTGTTCAAATGGTAATATTTAATAATCAATACTACTACTTTCAGTAATAAAATTTAAACAAAACAATTTAATATTTTCATTAAAAATCTGATAATAAGAAATTGATAATTAATGTGTCACATTAAAATGAAAGTAACAATTAATACCCTCTGGCATTACTGACATGAACCTGCCATAGAACCAAACAATGCTAGACTGGTGCAACGTGTTGATGTGCAATCTAATTCCAAAGTAAAGTAACGGACCGACAAGATGTTATTGAAATCAGATTAGGTGTGATGGCTTGTAGGATCCATCACCCTCAGTGGTCTCTGGGATTTTCCCATTCTAACTTGTGTCTTCTGACTAGTACATCAACGGTCATGGTATGTACTGAACAATTGTTGGTGTTACATTTTCACATATATTTATTACTTAGATACCATGATATTGATATCATTGTGTGTTTTCTTTCAGGTTATGACATGTCAACATTTATCAGAAGATATGCAAAATATTTAAATGAAAAGGCTGCCTCCTACAGGACGATGGCTTTTGACTTTTGCAAAGTCAAGAGAGGGTATGCATAAAATAAAAATTGTATTAATACGTTCACATAGCACTGGATGATCAGTTAGTGTGTTTTCATTGCCAGTGTCTTTAGAAGTGCTGTTAACCTAACTTAGATATGTATATTTAAAATGGGTCCTAGAAAAACATCACCCAATTTGTTTTCATTCCAGTAGCCTTGTGAAGAAAGTATTTAGAGAAAATCAGAGTTGCTAAATGGCAGTTCACCTTGATATGCCTGGGTTGCAGACACCCTAAACTGGGGCGGGACGTAGCCCAGTGGCAACATGCTCGTCAGATGTGCTGTCACCAGGGCGAGACGTAGCCCAGTGGCAACATGCTCGTCTGATGTGCTGTCACCAGGGCGAGACGTAGCCCAGTGGCAACATGCTCGTCAGATGTGCTGTCACCAGGGCGAGACGTAGCCCAGTGGCAACATGCTCGTCAGATGTGCTGTCACCAGGGCGAGACGTAGCCCAGTGGCAACATGCTCGTCAGATGTGCTGTCACCAGGGCGAGACGTAGCCCAGTGGCAACATGCTCGTCTGATGTGCTGTCACCAGGGCGAGACGTAGCCCAGTGGCAACATGCTCGTCAGATGTGCTGTCACCAGGGCGAGACGTAGCCCAGTGGCAACATGCTCGTCAGATGTGCTGTCACCAGGGCGAGACGTAGCCCAGTGGCAACATGCTCGTCAGATGTGCTGTCACCAGGGCGAGACGTAGCCCAGTGGCAACATGCTCGTCAGATGTGCTGTCACCAGGGCGAGACGTAGCCCAGTGGCAACATGCTCGTCTGATGTGCTGTCACCAGGGCGAGACGTAGCCCAGTGGCAACATGCTCGTCAGATGTGCTGTCACCAGGGCGAGACGTAGCCCAGTGGCAACATGCTCGTCTGATGTGCTGTCACCAGGGCGAGACGTAGCCCAGTGGCAACATGCTCGTCTGATGTGCTGTCACCAGGGCGAGACGTAGCCCAGTGGCAACATGCTCGTCTGATGTGCTGTCACCAGGGCGAGACGTAGCCCAGTGGCAACATGCTCGTCAGATGTGCTGTCACCAGGGCGAGACGTAGCCCAGTGGCAACATGCTCGTCAGATGTGCTGTCACCAGGGCGAGACGTAGCCCAGTGGCAACATGCTCGTCAGATGTGCTGTCACCAGGGCGAGACGTAGCCCAGTGGCAACATGCTCGTCAGATGTGCTGTCACCAGGGCGAGACGTAGCCCAGTGGCAACATGCTCGTCAGATGTGCTGTCACCAGGGCGAGACGTAGCCCAGTGGCAACATGCTCGTCAGATGTGCTGTCACCAGGGCGAGACGTAGCCCAGTGGCAACATGCTCGTCAGATGTGCTGTCACCAGGGCGAGACGTAGCCCAGTGGCAACATGCTCGTCTGATGTGCTGTCACCAGGGCGAGACGTAGCCCAGTGGCAACATGCTCGTCAGATGTGCTGTCACCAGGGCGAGACGTAGCCCAGTGGCAACATGCTCGTCAGATGTGCTGTCACCAGGGCGAGACGTAGCCCAGTGGCAACATGCTCGTCAGATGTGCTGTCACCAGGGCGAGACGTAGCCCAGTGGCAACATGCTCGTCTGATGTGCTGTCACCAGGGCGAGACGTAGCCCAGTGGCAACATGCTCGTCAGATGTGCTGTCACCAGGGCGAGACGTAGCCCAGTGGCAACATGCTCGTCTGATGTGCTGTCACCAGGGCGAGACGTAGCCCAGTGGCAACATGCTCGTCAGATGTGCTGTCACCAGGGCGAGACGTAGCCCAGTGGCAACATGCTCGTCAGATGTGCTGTCACCAGGGCGAGACGTAGCCCAGTGGCAACATGCTCGTCAGATGTGCTGTCACCAGGGCGAGACGTAGCCCAGTGGCAACATGCTCGTCAGATGTGCTGTCACCAGGGCGAGACGTAGCCCAGTGGTAAAGCGCTCGCTTGATGTGCGGTTGTTCTGGAATTGATCCCAGTCGAGGGCCCATTGGGTTATTTCTCATTCCAGGCAGTGCACCACGCCGTGGTGTATGGGATGGTGCACATAAAAGATCCCTTGCTACTAATGGAAAAATATAGCAGGTTTCCTCTCTAAGACTATATTTCAACATTACCAAATGTTTGACATTCAATAGCCGATGATTAATGAATCAATGTGCTCTAGTGGTGTCGTTAAACAAACTTTAACTTTACATGGCAGGATATCCTCTTCAGCATGCTCTGGCCCACTTTAAAAACAAACTTTATTTCTCACACCAGTCAGTGCACCACGACTGGTATATCATAGGCCATGGTATGTGCCATACTGTCTGTGGGATGGTGTATATAAAAGACCCCTTGCTACTAATGGAAAAATGTAGCGGGTTTCCTCTCTAAGACTATGTGTCACAATTACCAGATGTTTGACATCCAATAGTCAGATGATTAAATAGTCAGATGATTAATAAATTAATAGGCACTAGTGGTGTCGTTAAACAAAACAAACTTTAACACCTTAAACAAGCAGTTGTCATAGTGGCTGACAGAGTGTGTAGGCCATCGAGACATGTTTTCATAAATACCGATTCTTTTTCCACCAACAATTGACTGAGGAGGACAGTTTGATGGCAACCGTTTTAGAACCACATCTCGTTCTCGCTCCAGCCAGTGCACCACGACTGGTACATCAAAGGCCATGGTATGTGCTATCCTGTATATGGAATGGTGCATATAAAAGATCTCTTGCTGCTAATTGAAAAGAGTAGCCCACGAAGTGGCGACAGCAGGTTTCCTCCTTCAATATTTGTGTGGTCCTTAACAATATGTCCGACGCCATATAACCATAAATAAAATGTGTTGAGTGCGTCGTTAAATAAACCATTTCCTTCCTTCCTTCACTTCTTCGTTGCCACATAGATGGCTTGGAACATGGGTAACAACCACTACAGGCCATCATTAACCCTATATTAAGATTAACAGCCACCTAATGTCTACTGGGGCACATAAAGTTAGGTTCTGTTATTCTGATGAACATTTCGACGTTTCAACTAGTAGTTAAAGATTTGTTTTGGGTTGTTGTTATTTTTCAGGAAGGATGATGGTCTGCTCAGAACAATGAATGCAGATAAGGTAAGTACTGTTTATTTCAGTACACATAGATTTTGGGCTGGGGGTTTTTTCATTTCAGTCTGAATTGAACATATTTAATTCAAATAAAAAGACGTTTGTGTTTAAAACTGCATAACCATGCTACCCTGTATATCCTGTACAGTACAATGCTTTTTCTTACCTCTTATAAAGTAAACACATACACAAATGATCCAAAATGAAGATAACCATTCAGAAATTAAAGTTTGTGACAAAAAGTATATTACATTCCTTTTGCATATATATTATATAATAAACCATGTCAAGAGAACAAGTATCAGCCGATTAAAACCATGATTTTAGACTTTAAAAATGTATACTTATCTATTAGTGTTAAGTAAATATTAAATTTACAAATAATATTGATTATTGAAGCTGAAACTGAATAGTTACTTGCTTAGTTAACTAGTGTCAACTTGAATTTATTCAGGGCTCTATTTACATTCATTATTTGTGAGGCAATTTTATATTGTCTATTCTATCAAGTATCATCATCCTAATTTAAAACATTTTATCTTTCAGTTATTGAAGACATTGCCAGTTTTACAGCAACAGTTGAATGCTTTATTAGAATTTGATGTAAGTCATGTTTTCTATTTATTAGCTTAATTTACATCTTATACTAATCGGGCACCTTTTCTGATAGGTGAATTTTAAAAACAAAATTTGGAATGGCTGACCTCGTGTTAACGGAATTTAAATATAGTAACTTGAGATCGTTGACATATTTTCAACTTTTGATTTGCTGTAAACAGGTTTTTGAAACTGAGCATGTTTTCTACTTAAACTGACATGAAATCTGAAATAGCTATTGATTATGTGAATGTCTGTCACCTGTGAACAATATACATTTTGTTTAAAATCTCAAGAATGATTAGTCATAGAGTCTTGAACATTTGTAAGTCATTTCAAAATTTACCTGAATCACTTGCAGTGTTTTTGTCTTGTTCCAGTGCACACCTAATGAACTGACCAATGGAGTAATTAATGCCTGTTTTATGCTGCTTTTTAAAGACCTTATTCGTCTGTTTGCTTGTTACAATGATGGCATCATTAACTTATTAGGTAAGTATTATTACAATATTTTGAAGAACTTTAAAAATAATATACACACACACACATGTATTTAGAGACTCATTTTCTTTTAAAACATTAACATGACTTCTCACATATATGCATTTCCCTTTACTCATTGACTGGTTCGACCATCTCTACCTGTGACCATTTAAACTTATTTCTTAACCACATAAATATTTTTTCAAAATCAATATATAATTAACGAAAGTCATGAAAAGGAAGAAATTTAATCTTTGCATTTTTATATTAGTCAATATAGTGAGGTTATAAAATTAATGAAATATGAAATATTTTACTGCTCAAATTATATTATGGTAATAATAATGTTTTGTAACTTGCTGATTTTGTATTTCAGAAAAATACTTTGACATGAATAAAAAGCAGTGCAAGGACAGTTTAGACATTTACAAAAAATTCCTGGTCAGCATGGACAAAGTGTCTGAGTTTCTCAAAGTTGCAGAGGTGAGTATGAATGATATTTGCATAACCGTAAATAAAATGATTTTATATTATAAGGTAGTATTTTTCAATTTCTCTACTGATTAGCCAGTCACGAAGTGTTAAAAAATCGGTCTAGAATATTGTCGAAATGCATGGTATAACGTGTATAAATTGCCAGTGATTCTGAAGTTTACATTGAATATTTAATTCCAGATTATAATGCAGGTCTAGCTCTGCCACTTACCAAATTCGCCAATTGCAAATTTTATTTTAATTTGGGGGGAAAAAAGGTGTGATAATTGATATTTTGTTGGAAAATAGCTATAGGTTTTGCATTTTTGAGATAATTTGGCCTATAATGGTTCGCCATAAACTGATTCGCGGTTTGTGTGAATTTAAAGTTGCTTAACAGACTGGCAAACAGAATGACAGTTCGCGTGTACTATTACTCGGTTAGTTTGATATTTGGCCTTTTTAGAGTAGTGAGTTTGGGTTTTTTTAATTGTTTTTTTTTATACTTATAAGTCTAAACCAAACTGTATTTTTAGAGAAGGGGTTGATTACAATCTGTTTTTATGCAAAAATAAACCATTAATATAGATGCAGAGTAATAAAAGTTTGTTAAATTTTTTATTTTGGGATAACCTCATTTGTTCAGTCTGAAAAACATTGTTAGTATGAGTTGTTATTTTTTGTGCATTACAGAATGTTGGCATTGACCGTGGTGATATTCCTGACCTAGCCAAGGTGAGTGTTGACTATATGTCATTGTTAGATTAATGTGTCTGTGCTTAATGTACATCAGTATAGGTGCAGCTTCACACTTATACAAAAAACAGAAGTCACCCTATATACCCCACTGAAGTCGCTCTATATACCCCACTGAAGTCGCCCTATATACCCCACTGAAGTCACCCTATATACCCCACTGAAGTCGCCCTATATACCCCACTGAAGTCGCCCTATATACCCCACTGTACATTCCTCTCTTTTTATCACACACCCCACATCTCCCTGATGACAAGCTAATACCAATGATTGCATTACACTGTGCTGTTAAATATGGGTTGACAACTGGTTGTTAAGTGTATGTGATGATAATTACGTAGGCCTTCTCTTATCTTTTCTGGTATTGTCTGTCAGTACATAAATGTTTTTTTCTTTTTAACTTAGCCTGACCGCTGATCAATATCATTTCTCCCTCATAACTTAAGACTGGTCTGACTTCTTCTGTTCTCATTCGGTGAGAGTGTTAAGGTATTTGC
Source organism: Gigantopelta aegis (assembly GCF_016097555.1). Lineage (NCBI taxonomy): Eukaryota > Metazoa > Mollusca > Gastropoda > Neomphalida > Peltospiridae > Gigantopelta > Gigantopelta aegis. Next base: position 113,548,384 of record NC_054702.1, read on the forward strand.
TGAAGTCCTCGGACAAACCAGCACAAACGTAGCACTTGGATATTAGATCGCAAGCAGACAAACCAGCACAAACGGAGCACTTGGATATGAGATCGCAAGCAGACAAACCAGCACAAACGGAGCACTTGGATATGAGATCGCAAGCAGACAAACCAGCACAAACGGAGCACTTGGATATGAGATCGCAAGCAGACAAACAAGCAGGACACATGTCGGGATGATTTTTCCCCGACGATAAACAGTTACATTTAATGCAGGCATACCTTTTAGCAAAAGTAGTTGATTCCAAAGACATCTTTCAAGACACTACAGAAGAACAAGCAAAACATAATTGGAATCCAAAGACTTCTTATTAGATCAAAAACCAAACTGCTTATCAAACAAAAAATAAAAAATTGTGGCTCAAAAGACAAGGAACCACTTCGAATTCAATAAGTGAAAAATAACACTTGTAAAAGATGAAATATTAACAAACCAACCCAACGCTAAAGACGAGATGGCTTGGATAAATTTGATAGAAAAACAAAAGACATCCAGATCGTAAGAGTGAAGCAGAAAGAAGATGCTGTCATGTGGCTAGAAACGGTAACCGAGGACTTGTTTAAAGATAAAGCAATTTCATTGGCTGTTGGGATGTTCACACCAGTCTTAACGGGGAAATGCCATAGGTCACTATTAGAGAAAACAATTCCAAGTTTTCTACAGTATATTTATATGTTGTTTATGAGTTAGTTTTTATTTTTATTATTTTTACTGTCAAGCTTTCCTTCAGATCAACAACACAACCACTAAAATTAAATATTGTGCGTAATTTATCTTTGCATGCTATATGTTCCTAGTGTGGTGCCCATGAGGTGCAGTATAAAATGTCCTCTACAGTATTGGAGATACCCATTATACATAATGTTAAAAAGACAAATTCTGACTTAAAACCAGTTTGCATTCTTCAATATCTCATAACGTTATTTGTTAGTCATTTTTGTGAAATACATTATAAGTCATGGATGATGAAAACTTACTGGTTTTTTAAGCCAATGACATGTTTTACAATGTGTTAAAAGTAAGGGTGATTTTAGTTACAAATTTGTTTTTATTGGTGATGCAGTCAAACAGGAAATTGATTGAAGTAAAATAGCCAATATGTTTCACCTGATCACAAAACAGTGGGATTATCTTTATTCTCATTTCAACTATTTTTGTAACAAATTATCTGATTTTACCATTCTCATTTTGTGACCTCATTAAAAACCTAAGAACAAGACTTAACCCTTAGTTAGGCTGACTTAATTAGCCAAGATTCATCAGCTAGAATTTATGGATATGGTCTAATTAAAGAATGTGCTTGTTACTGATTTTAAAATGAATCGGTATTTAACCTTTAGACTTCCTGACTAATATTGACCAAAAACACATTACGGGAGTACAAGTTCATAATTTTTGCTCACCTATTTTCACTTACAAAGTTTATAAATACATAAATAATGTTCATTACTGTCAAAAGGTAGAGTATTATTTCATTTTATTTTTTCAAGCATTTTATGATATATTAAAATATATATCATAAAATGCTTGAAAAAATAAAAGTTAATGTTAAAATTTAAAAAAACCTATTAAGTCAGCTTACGTACGTCAATTTTTCCCAATCAGTGTTTTGCTCACCACAATGTATTTTGTAGATTCATATTCTAATATTTCATTAATTTCATTGTTGGTTAAGCAATTAAATATATTGGCAAACAAGCTGTCGCAATCAATTTACACCCTTGCTGTCAAGTAAAAATACTCAAAAATACTTTCTTAAACTCAAAATTCCCAGGTATTTTGCACAGAAAAACAAAAAAGTAAATCAGACGTTGCCTCTATTAATCTATTTTCTGTTCTGTTATCATTTCTGGGCCGTGGCCTGTGTAAATCGATGGGAATATGAATTGGTGAATGCTGCTGCATGTGGTTTATAGGGTGTCTGTCGAGATATCTCTCCTGCATATATCTAACAGTTAACATACACTGCACACAATATGTATGCTAACTAGTATAGCTGTTCATAACACCATTACAAAATAACATGGCTTCTGTGGCTATATATTCAAGAGTCAATATCCAGTCAGATTCTTTGTTACAAATTTGTTGAATTAGAATAGGACATAAGACCTGCTAAACAATGCTTTTTCACCAGCACCAGGACTCTACCTACCCTTCACTAACTGGGTGGCTGGGGGTGGGGGGTATTAGGGCATAGACAAAAGGGGCATGTTAAACACAAAATTTAAAGGCACTTGCCTTGCACTTTTCTGGCAGGCAGCTACCCTAACACCTTTACCCACTATCTCTGAGTACATCCTGCCAGTGAACCAAATACACACTATTTACCAGGCATCCAAACACCTGCAGGCTTAATGTTTTTAAAGTACCTGGGATTGTCTGTAGAAAGGCCCACCGTTTTAACAATGAGACATGGTTACTTTTATTGTCTGTCCTTTGATTTGAAAAGGCCAGATGTAATTTCACTTTTTTGTCAATAGCAGTGGTGTCAATTTTTGTATTATTTAGGTCAGTTTCTCACAAACTATAAGTCGTAGATCAGTGAAACTTGGTTTATAGTTGCACCTATGGATGTTCATCACTGCACCAAAACGTTTATGGTAGGCAAGACAGTTAATTCTGCAGAATTCTGGTTGCTATTATCTTTTCTTTTTTCTTTTTTTAAACATTGCTGGCAGATAAATAAGTTGGAGCAATTTGTATGCATCCTTTAGTTTTCAGTAAATAATTTGGGTGTTTTCTACCTTAGCTTGTTTCAAATTTGGTGGTTGATTGGGAAAAGATAATCTATTTGGGGTAAATATAACCCCAAGGAATTCATATCTGTTCTTTATGTTTCGAACTTCAAGGGCACCATACTCGTTATTATTATATTTTTTTTTTCCTTTTTGAGTTTGCCTGTTTTGTTTCATTGCCAGGGTATGAAGAACAATGTAAACAGTGTAAGTGTTCAGTATTTGCCAGTGCTGCTAACTACATGTATGTTAACCCTTTGATGGCTGCAGTATTTGCCAGCACTGTTGACATGAAAACTTTCTTATGGCCTGCAGCATTTGCCAGTGCTGTTTGATATGAAAAACATACTCTATTTTCTTCAACACCTAACACCAAACCCCCCATGATGAAACATCTGACTGTCTCCTTTTGCCTCCTTGTCTTTGTAAAATGTGATTAAATTAAAGTTCATGCTGTATGGATGGGTTATTCTCTTGTTTGTCATGGCCAGTGGTGTCCACCCTCTGTTAAGGTTTTGGGTTTTTATTTATTTAACTAATCGCTCACTCGATCAAAAATCAAGTGTAAAATATTATGCATTAAAATTTTATTAAGACATAGACAAGTATCATATAGCACATTTTATCTGTTTGTGTGGGGTTTATTTTGTTTTATATATTTTGTTTTATATATTTTTATGTTGCCTTTCTGGTTGCACATAAATTGATAGGCAAGACCATTTTCAACTGCATTGCTCTTGTTTTTGATTATGGACTATATTGGTAATACAATTTGTCCATGGATTTAATAACTAGAAACAAGCCAGATTTTTCATTATCAGTTATATGGATGCTTTATAGTTTGTATACTGATAATAACTTTAAGGCATCTTGCTTACAATTATAGCTAATTCTTCTTTATCTCCCCCTACCCCCATTGGCATTGATGCAGTTTTCTTTTGTACTGTATATTAATTATCCACCTGGAACTTTTAACATTTATATTTGTATTACTAAAATAAACGCAACTATTGTTTGAATAACTAGTGCATAAGCTGATATATATCATGTAGCAATTTTCATTAACAGTGACAAAAACAAAAGTATTTTTATTGCTTGTTCTGCAACAACTTCACTGCACTTACGGTATGTATTTTTATTGACCAATAAAATAATCTGTCTTGTGAATTTGGAATCTGTTAATATTGAAAGGAAAAACACACACCAAAGCTTAGCATTTTGTGTTGATGTAGTGACTTAGAGTATTAGTATTTTCAAGTGAAGATGGATTTTATGCAAATATTAATAAATTTAATGCTTTCTGCAGTTAGAATTAATCTATAATATCTTTGCACAGGGGTGGAGAAACGGAAAATATATAAACGTTTTGAAATATTCTGGTCAATACTCGGTTTTTCACATTTCTTTCATATAGATTTTACAAAATTCAGGTGACATCCTGCAAGTATTCATAAGAGTACATTCAAAGCACAGTGGCAACATATTTTCAACGTAAATAAATAATGTGTAAGAACTATTGACCTTTGATTGGCTCCGTTTCCGGGGAATGAGACTAAATCGGAATCACTATCAAAACGGAACCATTTTCGTTATTTTGTGATTTTGTTGTCGTTATTTTGTTTGTTGTTGTTGGTTGTTTTGGGGTTGTTGATTTTTGGGGGGGAGGTGTTTTAGCTGTAACTGCATTTCAATGAATCATTTGACGAAAACAGTGTTTGCGTGTTACAACCTGAAAATGTTTGGTCCGAACATCCATTATTAAATGTTGAATAATGTAAACAGTGCATGTTTGTAATGCCATTTTAGCCATAAATTTAATTTTTACTTCTGTTTAAGCCATATACCCATAGATTTTAGTGCCGTTTGAGCCAATGCTTGGCTCTGTTTTGTCTAATTTGGGGACGTTTTCACTATAACCCATTTCTGGAATGTCGCGCTTGCGCCATTTGAAACTCCCATGTAGTCTATTGGCAATACTTTACATGTATTGTTGTGTAATTCGTCATCATTCTGAACCGTTTGATTGAATGGTTTGGAATTCTGGAATGGCTGACGCGGGTGGAGTCACAGATTCAATGCAAAATAATAAAATAAATAAATAACGGTCGGACTGGTAGTTTCATTTTTTAACTTGTCCGTCAGAATTTTTACTCGCATTTGGCACCCCGGCTGCAGTATGTACATTTGCTGTGAATTGTAATCAAAGAATATTGCACACTGAGCAAATCTTAGGTTATTTAGATTGGAGAATTCTGCCTTGCCGTGGTGCTTTGGGTTTTTTAGTTTTGGTTTTATTTTTCAAATGGTTAAGAAAGAAAATTTCTAAAGCCATTGTATATCCTGATTTGATTGAAATGTTCGGAAGGGAATTATTCCTTACCGGCTACAGTTTATGCTGATTGAAGTGTTTCAAAGGAGTTTATTCCTTACTGGCTACAGTTTATGCTGATTGAAGTGTTTCGAAGGGGATTATTCCTTACTGGCTACTGTTTATGCCGATTGAAGTGTTTCAAAGGGAATTATTCCTTACTGGCTACAGTTTATGCTGATTGAAGTGTTTCAAAGGGAATTATTCCTTACTGGCTACAGTTTATGCTGATTGAAGTGTTTCAAAGGGAATTATTCCTTACTGGCTACAGTCCATGCTGACTTGAGTGTTTTGAAAATAATTATTTCCCAAAACTAATGTAGCTAGGTTACTGCAATAAGTCTGGTAAGCTGAACAACCCTTCACATCTTATTTTGAGTCCTGTGGCTCCATATAGTGGTGATTCAGTTATTTGAAAGTTTCTGGCTATGTCTTGTTGCAATACAAATGTCAGAAGTTTTAACACTTGGTCCTTATTTGTTCCTTGTGATAATTTGTAGGCTTATTAACCCATACTTTGCAACCAGCCTCGGGCGTCGTGGTTAGGCCATCGGTCTATAGGCTGGTAGGTACTGGGTTCAGATCCCAGTCGAGGCATGGGATTTTCAATCCAGATACCGACTCCAGACCCTGAGTGAGTGCTCCGCAAGGCTCAATGGGTAGATGTAAACCACTTGCACCGACCAGTGACCCATAACTGATTCAACAAAGGCCATGGTTTGTGCTATCCCGCCTGTGGGAAGTGCAAATAAAAGATCCCTTGCTGCTAATCGGAAAGAGTAGCCCATGTAGTGGCGACAGCGGGGTTCCTCCCAAAATCTGTGTAGTCCTTAACCATATGTCTGACGCCATATAACCGTAAATAAAATGTGTTGGGTGTGTCATTAAATAAAACATTTCTTTCTTTCTTTCCATACTTTGCAACACCAAATGCTGACTTCAATGCTAAAAAAAAAGTATTATCCAAAATATTCTTTGATATTGTAGGGAATAATACCTGGAGTTATGTACTATGCATTTTTTGGTTTTGGAGATACATATCTGTTTTCTGAACTCTTGTTTCAAAGTTTCAGTAATTGGTGTTAGATTCAAAGTTCATGTCTGTGTTACAGTAAAGGTTAATGCACTATTGGGTTGAATCCTGTTTTGAACCATGCCGATGGTTCAGTTAGGAAGGCAGTTAGTTTTCTGTTGACATATTGTACTCGTAGATAGTCAAAAGTTGGGAGCTATAGTCACCTATGCTGTTTGCTTTGTGCATGATTTCGGTTTGAGGTTTCTGCAAGTTTAGGTACTTCCTGTAGTTCCTTTCAGTTAGAGCATGCTGTATAATGATACGCTGTTTTATATACATAAGCAGACTTCACATGTTATTTGTTCAATGTAACGGTCTTGTTCATTGCCCTCCCAACATGCCAGTAATCACCAGTTTTACAATACATATTGTAGTTTCTTATATTTAGATCAGCTGTCGTTACACGGCTATTAAATTTCTCTGAGTAACTCCAGTTTGTTATACCATTCAGTGCTGGTGTAGAAGTATATTTATGGGGTCCTTCATTTCCTGTCTATCACAGGTTAATGTTACCTTTTTAATCAATATCACGGGGGAAAAACATTGTCCCACTGAATATTGCATTACCCAATTTTGTAGTATCAAGATCCCTGCCATGTGGTCGTTCATATTCAGCTGACCCTGATATACTTTTTATCTGATACAAATCAAAAGTCAGGCCAATGATAGAAGTATTATTTCAGTGTCATCATAATAATGACCTTTTTGCTTTTCAACAATAGAATTTAAAAATCGCCTGAATATTTGTATTTAAAATAGACTTGACAGTCTTCACAAAGTTATTGGTTTAATAAATTTTAAAAATTTGACTATTAAGGCGAATTTTATGTTCAGACATTATATTCCATTTCATAGATGTTTATTCTTTGTTTTTTCCCCTTAAATGTTTTTTTATTTGGCATTTTATAATCTACCGTTTTTATAATTATGTGCCATGTGATTATTTCTGTGATTGGTTGCAGGCTCCTGCCAGTTTGCTGGACGCGCTAGAACAGCACTTGCAGCAGTTGGAGGGAAAGAAGGGAGTGACAACTCCTACAGGAACCGCAAAGTAAGTAAAAATATTAAATTTTCCTGTTGTATGGGTTACCATGCAAAATATAAAGTGTTTTCATCATATACCTCTTCTGTCATCATATACCTCTTCTGTTGGGTGGGAAAATAAAGATGATCTTGAACTGTGTTGTAAGTTAAAAATAATTTGTTTTAAATTTCTAACAAGTCTTCAAAAGTTAGATACGTTAACTATTTTTTAAACTTTATTAACTATATACAAATCAACTAATGAGTTGAAATATAGTTTGAAAGAAAAATAAGTAATTTGAAAACTTCTGAGATTCTGAAGGTATTTGAGGTGTTTAGGAAGCTTATAATTAGCTTAGTCTTCAATCAGTGTTAGTCACATGTTTTGGTCCTTTGATTAGTTTTAATTTGTCAAAATTCTGTTGTTTGTCTTGCAATTATGTTAGCATTAAAAGGAAAGAAAGAAAAACAAAACACATTTATAATTTGTATGCTTTTGTTTTCAATCTTGTGGTAACCTAAAACTGGGTGTGGCATTTTATTTGTTCCAAACAGAGGGAACTATAGGTTCTGTCTGTCTGTCTGACCCACACATAGTTTCACAGTTTGACAGTTACGGCCCTTGAACTTAGGAGATATGAAAATTAGTTTTCCTGACTTTTTTTCACAGTGCCTCTAGATATTGAGCTGAAATTTTGTGTATAGCTTTATCATGTATAGTTACAGATCACATTTGACCTTCATAGGGATTTATTAATGTTTCACAGGTATGGCCCTTGAATGTAGGAGATACAAAACATTGTTTGGCCTGGTAATCTCAGATTGCTTGTTTTCAATCCTGTGACTACACTGATACTGGGGGTGTTCATTTTGATAACAAGACGAACACATGTACCTGTCAACGTGACAATGATCACCACAGTCGAGGTATGTGACAATGATCACCACAATTGAGTTACGTGACAATGATCACCACAATTAAGTTATGTGACAATGATCACCACAGTTGAGTTATGTTGATGAGACTGTGTGTGTGTGTGTTTCAGACCGGCCGGCTTCTCGACAGCACTCAACACGATAACCAACAACAGCAACGCGTTTGACGTGAGTGAGGAGGAGAAGAAGAGAATCCTCGACGAGGAGAACCGCAGACTACAGCAACTGAAGGTAGTAAGTTTTACCCTTTATTCTTCTCATCAACCTTTCTCTTGAATGTCGACTGCCCCGTGATCTCTACGTTACTGCTGCTGTTTGCTGCTACTCAGTGTTGCTATCCTCACATCCTAGTCGTGCATGCCTCGTGCATGGAAAGGAACAGGTATTCCAACTTCTCTATTAACTCAGTTAACACTTTTGAAAAAAAAAAAAAATGTCATGAATGTTTTACTAATTTTCGTTAATTCTATCTGAATAGTGGATAACTAAGTTGTGACCTTTTGCAGTATTTGTGATTTTGTTTTTGTTGTTGTATTTGCTTTTTGTCTACGTTTTTGGAGGAGAATTTTTAATGATTGTGTTTCTCAATGAACATTGATAACTGATTTGTGGGAACAACATCTGTTATGAGATTTTTCACCACATGTTGTGTTTATATGTACACTTTTAGACTACTGGATTAATTTTGGACAAAAACCACATTGAGTGGGTACAAATTTATAATTTTTATTCACATAAATGTTTTATAATACATAAAATAAAGTTCACTGAAAAATGTGCATTTACTTGTGGGCATTTTATATCCATTATTCCCAATAACAGTGGTTTTCTGACCAGAATATTTTTTTTAGAAATGAACTACTATTCATATTCAAAAATTGGTGATTTTCGTTGTTGGTAAAAAGGATCAAATGTATTATCCAATTAGCTGTCACAATCAGCTATCGATCCCTGAAAATACCGTGACCTGACACCATTGTTGTCAAGCAAAAATACTTGTAGAAAACCACTTTTTTAACTCAAAATTTCAAGGTATTTTCCATTGAAAAAAAATGAAAACCTAAAGATACAGGAAACTGAGTTGTCTTCTGTTTCCTGTTATATAATTTTTTCCTTGTGAGTGTCATGTGCAAAACGGCGGGAAATATAAATTGGAGAATGCACTGTATACAGTGTACAGTATGTCGACTGCCGTGACGTTGGGTGAGATTTCTCACCTGCAGTAGTCAGAAGGTTAAGCATTTCTTTGCTAAATTACCAGATGTGAAGTAAAGTTGAGTTTGGCAAGATATAATTCTTTATTAAATCAAATACTGATTTTTAAATAGTCTTAATACTGTTATATATTATTTTTACCAAGTGAAATTTGAATTTGGTTACAGATTTTCACAACAAATTCATCACATGTTTTAATGAATGTTTTCTGGTCCATCTTAAACTCTGGATATGAATATGTTCACCACATAAACACCACTTTAGATAAATCATAGGACATGTTTGTCATCAGTGTTTTAATGTGGTTGTACACTGGAGAACATAGAAATAGTCTTGGTTTAATACAAAAAACAAATAGTAATCTTACCCTCACATTTGAATGAAACAATTTTTATTGTCAATGATTTAGCAGTAGACTTCTGTGTACTGGGTGGGTTGAGTGGTGGACACAACATTACTGTTAGGTTTGGCCTGTTACAATGGTAGTTTATGATCAACACATTTATTGGTTGGTTCTCCTGCATTCTCTACTAACATGTTCTAACAGTCCCCTTTATTGGTGGGTTCTGTTAGCCATATAATTGCTAGGAGCTTTTTGATAAAGTGGGCTTCACGTGATGTGCTAAGCTTATGTCTGCATGCATTTAAATTTCCGTGTGTGATTTCAGTGATCTGAGTATTTGTATTGTAAATTGGTGAAGTGTGAATAATAAGCATGTGAGAAGAATAACAAATGAACTGAATTTTTGCATCTTTTTAATCAGCAGATGTGACAAGCTGATAGAAGACTTTTATTGGATTACCAAAACAATTTGAGATAAAACTACAATTAATTCATTTATTCTGTGATTGATATTACTTTAAAATTACAATTAACTTCCAGTAGATTGTCACATACGCACTGTATGATTTGGGGTTTTTAAAATAAATATAATAATTCTGTTCTGAAGTAATGCCTGTTTTTAGTTTAATGGTTTCCAAGCCAATTTTAAGCAATGGAGACCAGAAAAGAAATAATGCCTCTAAGTTCCATTAATTTCTGCCAGTCCCAGACTCCTCATCGTCTAAGTTAATTAAGCAGGTTATCACTCCCCTCAGTTGTTTTCATGGCTAGGTCTTCTGTCACTCGTGATTTTACTCCATCGACTTATTGAACAAGCTTAAATGCACTGAAGCGGTTGGTTGGTTGTAAATTTTTACATGCTTACATGCCACTAGAGCTTCAAGCATGTCTGCCCCGGGGCCAAGTCCACTGAAGCGGTTGTATTTTAATTAGAGGATTTAGATGCAGCTGAAAGACAAAAATAAATCAGGATGATTTTCACGGTCATGTAGGTTTCCACAAATGTTCCACTTTATTCTGTGGTCAAGTTGTTTTCCTTTTCTTATCTCATTTTCAGTATGTAACAGGTATGTAATTTTATAGGTTCCCCTTGTAACCTTTACAACTTCGTACAGATTGTTTTGATGATTTATGCTAAAAAAAAAAATATTTATTTATTTATTTATCAATTTTAATTTCCCACAGTCCCAAGCAGCATAGTATAGGTGTTATTTATAACCTTGATGCCTACTTGATATTGATTAAAAGATGATCATAATGGTTTAAATGGTGAAATTTATTATTGGTATTCAGTACAAAGCATATCATAAATGTACGGTGATTTATATATACCTTGTAATATATTGCCTGTATTTCTTTACCTGCTGGTAGAATACTGTCTATATTTACTACCTTTACAAGACATTCTAATAGTTTCTACCTTTCTTAGCTGCTAGAGAGATGATACCATTTCTTTTCTTCTTTTTCTTTTATAAACAGGAGTTGATATGTTTTACATTACTGTCTCATAAACATTTTCTTTGGTTTTAGTACCACAATTTTTCAGAATGAACTCTGTATACATGATCCCTGTCACATAAGGAGATATTCACTATTATCAATACTTTCATGAAAATACAAACCGTTTGGGAAGGGGTTTAACCCCACCAGAATTGTTGATATAAATAGTCCGACTAAACCAACATTTTGGAGGGGCAGGGATATACACACAAAAACGAGAGTACAATTTGTACACTTGTTAAAATGACAGTAATTGTGACCCTTGGTTTATTCTTAAATTTTAATATGGAATATGGAACTGAAATTTCAAGTTAAACATTGATTTATGATAACAACAGGATATATATTTTAAAGTTTTAACTGTTGTTGGTCTGTTTTCTACTGATGTTTTTCTTGCTAATAGGAACAACGGATCAAGGAACTCCAGACAACCAGCACCACCTCACCGACCCAGACAGCGCCGGTACAGAGCAACCCGTTTGCCCCGCCCGCCAGTACGACGACGAGCAGTACACCCAAGTCATCCAACCTGTTCACACCAGCATCACCGACGGCAGCCAATAATGCTCTCACCAACGGGACCAAACCTAGTGACGACCTGCTGGGGCTCTCGGAAAACCCCTTTCAGCAGAACATAGAGAACGTCATGGCAACGGCCTACACCACATCCAGCAATCCTTTTGTGTCAAGTACAAACACAGCCTGGAATGGTAAGAAGATTTTTGATGGTTACAGTGCAACCTGTCTAAACCAGACACTGAACAAATCGGAATCCTGTCAAAACTGGCCTCAGTTTCATGGTCTCGAATCTTTTTAAATTCTAAAATGCAGCCCTCTAAACACCAAATCCTGTTTAAATGGGATAAATATTAGGTTCCCAGCGTTATCTGGTTTAGACAGGTTTCACTGTTTCTACTCTTTTATTGTTAACCCTTTTGGGGCTGAATTTCTATTGGCATAAATAATCTATAGTTGAGTGAAGCTATCCAAGTTGGTAAAGCCAGGATCTTCATCAGTAGACTAGTTGGCTAGTGGTGATTTGTGGTGGCTACAGCTGCCATATCTTCATGTGTACAACTTGTACACTTTGCTGTGCTCAGTACATATAGCCACCACCTTGTTCTCAAACTGCATCCTACTTTCAAAGATAATGAGCATCCCTGTAATTCAGTAAAAAGTATGGGCTCTACATTATTCAGGGCTCACCCTGTCCATTACCAAAATAATGAATTGTTAATTTTTATACAAAATGACTACAACATTTAGTTTTTGGGTTATAAAATAATCATTAAATTAACCACATTTTTATAAGTTTTAAAAAAAAGACTACATATCTGTAAATTTACTAAACCAAAATTTATTAGTGTGAGCCCTAATATTTTGTAGTATTTGGAAATTAATTAAAGGAGAAATTGATTGTTGACACCTTAGTGAAAAGTGTTTTGTTATGGTTTGTTAGTACTCAAAGAAGAAGTTCACAATAAAAGTATGACCTCATTGAAGGACAGTAGTCTTTAATGGTTCACATCCCTAAGTTAGAGTGTGTGGTTTCTTTATAAAAATTGTCTCTTTTATTTCAGCTTTGTTAGATTTGTCCTTGTGATTTAATAATATGTTTATTATTGTTTCAGCAGGGTCAAATTTCGACAGCAATGAAGTAGATTTTTCAAAGGCATTCGACAATGCAAACTCTACTCCTGCAGGTTAGCTGATCAGAGATTATTGTGGCTGTAATTAATAACAAGTGGTTTGTCACTTAAAAATTATAAAATTATAGCTAACATCATCGTGTGCCATACATAGTTGTGGATGGAATGGTCCATACCCAACATTTAGCCGGGGTTATTTCTGCAGCTTTACATCAATTCATACAAACTCACGAATAAGGTGCTTAGACCAGTGACGTAATCATTGAATAAAAACAGGTACTGACATTTGGCATTTCTCATATCACCAGTGGTTGCACAAGAATTTCTTAATTACAGGTGTTTTGGAAAAAACCCAACCGTTTGGCCATTATTCTGTTTTGCAGATACTGACTGGTTTTGAAAATCATGCTGTTAGGTTCACCCATGTCATGGCTTGTTGCATGTTTTTATTTGGTCATGGATAATATCTTAACAAGTGGACAGTATGCAAAAACTGTGGTGGTAGCATTTTCAAAACCACTTAATCACTAGTGTGATCCCCATCCAGGGTCCTTAACATGGCAACCTTTCATTAACACACACACACACACACACACACACACACACACACACACACCCAAAAAAAAAAAAAAAAACCCAACCCCAACAATTTATGGATATTTTAACAATTTTTATGGATTATTTCTACCATTTTGGGTATCATATATTTTGGTTATGATTTTTTTTTTTTTTTTTAATTTCATTCAATGATTTGGCTTTAGATATTTGATATAGCTTACTTTTTTGAGGCTTTTGGTGTCCTATATTTTGGTTTTATCAAAGCATTTGCTCTCATTATGTTGCTTCTACACTGTGACATTCATTTTTATGTTTATTGAGGCTTTTGATGTCCCAATTTCTAGATGTTCCCACAGCTTTAACTGTAAAATCAGAAGGTTTTACGCCCTTTGAGTTACACTGTCAAACAATACTTTACTATTTTTGGGATCACTTAGTTCTCACTGGCTTTTTAGTCATCACATTCTTTGTGCTTTAAGCTTCAGTATTTACATTGTAACAAAGTACATCCTTTAGTACTTAGACACTTCTCTTTTAACCTTATGGTGGAAGTGGTACATCCAATTGACAGTATGATAAGTAGTTGAAGAATCTGAAGTTATAATATGACAGTGACAAGTAGTGATTGTGCTGTGATCATATGATAGTGACAAGTATTGAATGTGTAGCGATCATATATGACAATGACAAGTGAAATGACAAGTAGTGAATATACAGTGATCATTTGACAAGTGATTATACAGTGACCATATGGCAGTGACAAGTTGTGAATGTGCAGAGGTACTATGATAAGTAGTGAATGTGTAGCAATTGTATGACAGTAACAAGTAGCGAATGTGTAGCAATTGTATGACAGTAACAAGTAGTGAATGTGTAGCAATTGTATGACAGTAACAAGTAGCGAATGTGTAGCAATTGTATGACAATAACAAGTAGTGAATGTGTAGCAATTGTATGACAGTAACAAGTAGTGAATGTGTAGCAATTGTATGACAGTAACAAGTATGTGTGATTGTATGTGCGAATGTGTAGCAATTGTATGACAGTAACAAGTAGCGAATGTGTAGCAATTGTATGACAATAACAAGTAGCGAATGTGTAGCAATTGTATGACAGTAACAAGTAGTGAATGTGTAGCAATTGTATGACAATAACAAGTAGTGAATATGGAATGATCATGTGACAGTGCAGTGATCATATTGCTTGCAAGTATTGAATGTGCTGTGATCATATGACTGACAAGCGAATATGCAGTAATCATATAACTGACAAGCGAATGTGTTGTGGTCATATGACTGACAAGTGAATGTGCTGTGATCATATGACTGACAAGCGAATATGCAGTGACCATATGACTGACAAGCGAATATGCAGTGACCATATGACTGACAAGCGAATATGCAGTGATCATGAGACTGACAAGCGAATATGCAGTGATCATATGACTGACAAGCGAATGTGCTGTGATCATATGACTGACAAGCAAATATGCAGTGAACATATGACTGACAAGCGAATATGCAGTGACCATATGACTGATAAGCGAATATGCAGTGATCATGAGACTGACAAGCGAATATGCAGTGATCATATGACTGACAAGCGAATATGCAGTGATCATATGACTGACAAGCTAATATGCAGTGATCATATGACTGACAAATAGTGAATGTGCTGTGATACCATGACAGTAACAGGTATTGAGATGACTGCTGCATGCCCCGGGTGAGGACATGATTTATGATATAAACATAAGTTATATATGATTTATATTGTAAATTGGTTATAATTGAACATTGTTATCTTCTGATTTATGATTTAATCCTGAATTTTGTTAGTTTTCCGTCTTTCTGTCTTTTTGTTATAACTAACCAAGCAGTTGGATGGCTGTGCTAATGTCATTGATGTCTTAAAATTCTAGAGTCTTCCTGTCACTTGTACTCAAAATTTGGTGTTAACTGTTCCAAGACATACTAGCTATGCTATCAGTTGTGCTCATTCTAAAGTTTCCACATGATGAATCACTCTATCACAATCTGCAGAGTTAACAAAAGTAACTGACACAAAGAGGAGTTTGTCCAAGTTGATTATTTTATTAGCCAAAAAGAAGTTTTAAATTGGCTAAAAGAGAGAATGTTTTATAATCATTTGAGTTTGAATAGTAGGCACATCCAGCTGCTTTTGACCTTTCTTTAACTGATGCCTGTGACCTCTCTCTAACTGATGCCTGTGACCTCTCTCTAACTGGTGCATGTTTCATTGCATGTGATCAACTAACAGCTGGCTTGGACCTCTCACCGTCTCCTGGTGCGGTGATGCACCCCTCCATCTTGAGCACTGCACAAGGTACGGTCGCTTCTTTGAAGACATTTTGCTTTTCTTTCAGATCGTAGCATATTATTATGGGCATACATCTGTTTTCTTTATCTCTGTGCTTTGCCTCTGGACGTGACTCTTTATATTGGATATTATTTAGAAAATGTAAAGGAATACATTAGTAAGCAACAAAACATTCTTTTTAGAATGGAATACAGTTTTCTTCTTAATGCATATTTAAAGTTTAAAATTATATTTACTTTTTTTAGTATTACAGTTTTGTACATGGTTTAAATAAAATTTGTATTGAAACGTTTTGATAATATTAATACAGGTACAATGTTTAAATTATAATGTAATATTTTAAGGAAAGTTAATTTTGTTTGTGATGACTTGCAACCTTCCTGTTAATGCTGCCAGTAGCTGGGAGTGATGTTGCTTCTTCAGCCCAAGGCATGGAGTCGACGTCTCAGTCTGCATCTGGAGGTGTTGGCACGTCCAGTTTGGGGGGTTCTGAGCAGCAGGAGCCGTTGCCTGCCGAGCACACCCAGGTCCCTGTTGTAGCAGACCTGATGGGTGAACCTGTTCCTCCTGACCGTGCATCCACTCCTGCCGAGGCAGACTTTATGTCTGGAAACCTCGGAAGGATTACTCCCATTCCTTCTGACCAAACCCTGTCTCAGGGAAGCTCAGACTTCCTGTCTGGAAACCTTGGTAGGGTTACACCCATTTCTGACCACTCCTTGGCCCCAGTAGGATCTGAATTTATGTCTGCAAGTTTCGGCCGAGTTACTCCTGACTACACCTTGCCTTCAGCAGGGCCAGACTTCATGTCTGGAGGTCTTGGCTTTGGGAGGGGAGTTCCTGGTATGCCAGACCCTACCGCTGCTCCTGTTGGGTCCGACTTCATGTCTGCCTTTGGTGTACATGGATCTCCAGGTGGCATGTCCCAAGTAGCTCCCATGGTTGGCATGGCACAAGGACCTTCTCCAATGGGATATTCCATGGGTGCCCCAGGTGGTCCTCCAGGAATGACCGGTCCCGGGGGTCCCCCTCCTCTTGCAGCTAGTCCCAGGCACGCTCCATCCCAAGCAGTGGCCACTGGAGGACCACCAAAACCCTTTGATTTTGGAGTTGAGGAGGCAAGCAAAGCTCTGGGCTTAAATGTCTGTGAGTCTCCCAAGTTGTCACCAAGGTCTCCAAGAAGAGCTATGAGTCCAGGTAGATCAGAGATTACAAATAAATAGTGACTCACAGGGTGTACTAGTTCTGGTTGTAGCTTAGTCCAGTAGTTGATAAACCCTTGTTATGTCACTTGTTAGAAAATACTGTTCTTATCTCTTCAATCTGTACAAACGTTGGCTGGGTGGAACATTTAGAAATAGAAATTTACAGACCTTAGGTCAACTACAAAATATAAAAGAGTGCTTGTGAATATAATACTTTAAGGAACCATTTTCTTTTCAATTGTTACATAGATATTAAAAACCAACTGGACAAATTTCACTGTAAAAGATTTTTAAAAGAGCCCTTCTTTTGGTTGTGGCATACGGTGACAGCTGAATATTAACCCCAACATAGAATAAACTTTACAACTGCAATTAAAATAAACCAGATATCCAGTTCACAAAAAAGACTACTCTCCTGATAGGATTTCTTGGCAAATAAAATACCCAAGCTATAAAAAAAGGTTTTGTTTACCTTTGTAGTCTGTCTAATACCAACAATGCAACATGAAATCTCATGTTCTTGTTACAAGTAGCTACTGTGAGTATCCGTTAACTGACACTGTATAAAACGTGATTAAAGCTGGGCTTAGTTTAGTGTCTAATGAGGGATAGACTATACATTTGTACTTGTTGAAAGCACAATCTTGTTGGAATTTTTTAAACTTTATTTTGGTCACATAGTTTAATCAAAATATTTGTTTAATATATATGTCTATGGTTTGTATGCACAGAAAACTGTTGTACAGATTAGTATCAATTTATAATTTAACAATTAAATAATTTTTGTGTTGTAGAATATTACTATCCTAGTGTGTTACATGTTTCAAATGTATTTGGAATTAGTTCATTAATATTTTAGCTGCATGAAGCTAACACTACGGTAGTTAGATTTCCGTGAATGGTCTTTTTATCTTGCTGTCTCTTCTAACATTGTCACTCATTATTTTTTGCTAACTTTGAAGTCATCATTGTAAAAAAAAATTGGTTAACTTGAAGTTATCATTGTCACTTTTTAATACTTCAGATACTGTTTGTGGTATTATAGTATTATTTTATAGCTATTCCTTCATTAATTCCTACATTAATCACCAATCCTCCAATGTTTTTCACACAAGTAAATCACAATTAGTTGCTGGACTTGCTGTTACGGTTATTCCTGACCAGTTGTTCGCATCTTATTTCGGGGGATGCTTGCTGTTTTGTCAGTAAAAGTAGCCTATATGGCATCACAGGTTTTCTCTCTTTCAGCCAAATGCCAAAATAACCATGTATTGGACACCATAGTTTAAAATGTGCCGAGGTGTGGTTAAAATAAATATTCCTTTCCTTTATTCAGTCTCAACTTTCGTACACCTGTGTACAGTTTTGCAACCTTTAATCATTTGTCCATTGTACAACTACTACTTAAAGGAGGAGTATTATTGAAAAGACGCCTATCCAAAGTGGATATATCAATATATGCATCTAAAAATAGAAAAAGTGCATTACCAGAATTCATAAAAAAAAATCCTGATTATTTCTACTTTATGGAGATGACCATCTTTAAGAAAGGAGTTGTCTCCCTACAAAGCGGATGTGGAGTGACTATCGGAATATGATTACGTGACCTGCAGGAGTTTACACAGAAAGACAACGAAGCCACTAACAATAAATAGATTCCAAGACAGATTTCTCATGCAACAGCGATCGTGGTGCATTTGTTATAAAAAAAAACATGGTTATGGGTGATATACTGGAGTAGTTTCATTTGGAGCCTATATTTACACCTGTTAAGATAAAAGTTAGAAGAAAAAAAACAACTAGTGAGTAACAATGAGATGATAAATCCCAATTCATTTGAGGAAATCTCAACATGTGTATATGGTGAGGATAATGGTAACCAGGGAGGGGGATTTGTGGGATCCACCGTAGAATAGACCATTCCAGTTAGAGGGTGAAAATAATGTGGAATATCCATATAAAAGGTCATTTATAACGACGAAGCTATTAATAATAACAATATTCTGTCATTGCATCTAATGTCCAAGTAATATTTATAGGGTCAGTCCATCTCAAATCATTATTTCTTGATATAATGGGACTTTAAATAAATAGTTCAAAAATGATAGTGTAATTTTTTAGTTAAGTTTAACACCTACCACATTTAGCCAAATGACAATATACTTGCAATACAGAGCTCAAATTTCGGATTTATGATTGTGGATGACTGAGGAATATTGCTTACTGTTCATCAATTCTTTAAATTTATAAGTACTGTACTTGGTCATGTATAGTAATATGAATGTAAATACTGGACACTTGAATTATAATTTTGTTTTACAAACACAAATATAGTAAAACTCATTGCCAATAACAGTTACGTCACATAGTGTATAAAGTCTCTTACCTATAGGTTTGTTTTTCCCACAACCATTTTCAATGGGTAAGTAATGATTAGACGTTCTAAATTTTATGATAACTGATCACAGCTTTTCAGGAAGAATACTAAAGTAATTTTTAAAAAAACAACACTACATTATATAGCTCGTAACTTTTGACTCTTGATGACTGTGATACGTTATTTCTCCATGTTTATAAATTTTGATCGTATTGCCTTTGTTTTATTTGTTGCAAGAGACGGTTTACTGATATGAAAGACTCAGATATCCATACATTGCTCATTCCTAAGTTATCCAAACTGGTTTGGTAGTGATGATCCAATTTTAGTTAGTTCCGTTAGTATGATGATCATTTAAAAAACTTGGGCGGGATGTAGCCCAGTGGTAAAGTGATCACCTGATGTGTGATCATTCTAAGATCAATCCCTGTTGGTGGGCTCATTGGGCTATTTCTCGTTGCGGCCAATACGACTGGTATATCAAAGGCTGTGATATGTCCTACCCTGTCTGTGGGATAGTGCATATAAAAGATCCTTGCTACTAATGGGAAAAATGTAGCGGGTTTCCTCTCTAAATAGGGTGGCATTTAGCTCAGTCGGTTGAGTGATCACTTCAGGTGCTTGCGTCATAGGATCCATTTAGCTTATAGAGTGATTGGGTTTTTCTCATTCCAAACAGTGCACCACAACTGGACAAAGGTCGTGGTATGTGCTTTCGTATCTGTGGGAAAGTGCATATAAAAGATCCCTTTCTGCATTAGGAAAAATGTAGCGGGTTTCTTCTGATGCCTACGAGTCAGAATTACCAAATGTTTGACATCCAATAGCCGATGATTAATTAATCAATGTGCTCTAGTGGTGTCATTAAACAAAACAAACTTCTCTCTAAATTATCAAATGTTTGACATCCAATAGCCAATGATTAATAAATCAATGTGCTCTAGTGGTGTTGTTAAACAAAACAACTTTAAAATAATTTAGTTTAATAAGAAAACGGTTTTGAATCTTTTCCTGACATAAGCCGTGCCCAGCAGCATGCCATTCTTCTATGTATAAGTAGCTCAACTGTCAGTAAAATATGTAATCAGGTGAAATGAGAACACATGTTCACTATCAAACCTGTTAATTAGTTTTACCTGAGTACTCTGTGCATGCAAACCAGCAGTCAAACCCGTACACTGAGACGTGTTGAAAGATGTATGCATTAGTATGCATCGATTACAACATTCCAACTGCTGCATTGCTAAAGCTGAATTTGATGAGAACATTCTAGCTACTGTATTAAACTCTTATTTAAAAAAAAAAAAAATTGTAATGATGAAATAATATATTGGTTACTGGTGTTTTCTTACCGAGAGATTATTCTTATGAGCGTTTTTATAGGCTCGTCTTTGATGTGATCTGGTATGGCGTTGTCCACAACCTACTTACTGTAATTGTCTTGTAATATTGGCAATACATGCTATCACACGTTTCCTAGGATCATTTGGCATGACAAATCATCAGCATCATCATCTTTTACGTTTGAAGAGAGTTTATCTTTTTAGCGATCTCCTGGTTGTTTGTCGATAGCATGTATAGTTACAGTTTGTGTTATAGCTTAATATGGATGCATGAGGTCTTTCAACTCAATACACTGCACTGAATTTGTTTGTTCATAATATATATTATTAGAGTATTGAAATTTATAAAATGAAATGTTTTTTAAATCAATGCTGCTGTTACATCAGTCTTCAGAATGTTAGTCAAATTCTTAGAAAGATTTTCAGTTGTTTACAGTGATTAACTACAGTTGATTCTTGATTTTGTCGATAGCATGTATAGTTACACAAATTTGGTTATGTTAGTTAAATTCTTAGAGATTTTGAAGGGTAAATAACTACAGTTGATTCTTGATTTTATGGACAAAAGCTAGATATTAAACAGTTAGTATCCTCAGATCTGACTATATCTAAAACTTGCTGTTTTTCTCTCTTTTTATCACAGTTGTTATTTTTCCTGTTATGTTTTTAGTATAATAGATAGAAATAAAATGATTAGCTTTAAATCACCTTTAATACATAGATTGGTTGAACATAATTAGTATCATATGAATTAGATGAGTTTGTATAATTCTGCGTATTATAAAATTACAGATTTTGATATTTTTATGCGACATGGACTGACATGCTATTATTTTTCTGCTTGTTTGTTAAATTGCTTTCTTCCTAACATTGTTTACTTTATAACAATATCGATTAGTTCTGGTTTAATTGCTTTCTTCCTAACATTGTTTACTTTATAACAATATCGAATAGTTCTGGTTTAATTCATTAGAGACAGACTAACATTTGTAAGATTAAAGTTTGTTATATTTAACATGCTTGTGTGAACGGTGACCCCTTGATTTATTTCTCTTAGCTGCTAACCGCCGTTCGGTGAGCCCTTCCCAGGGAGCAATGGGTGACCCTGGATCATCAGGTGACAGTGATACGCTGTTGTACTGTGACGTCTTACAATCCCTGTTACCCCGTTTCCTTGTATTATCTTTGAACCCCTATTTTTTAGTACGGTTACATCCACCTGTTGTTAGTGCGTGCAGTGTTGTAACTTTGAGTTTTTTGTTTCATTGTGTTCTTTTTTGTGGCTGTTCACAGTGTTACTCTTAAACAGATGAAATAATGATTTAGAATTTGTTTTTGATTGTTCATTTTCAGCATCTATTTCTAATATTTTTCAACTGCTGTGATAATCTTAAAACTGAGATTTGATCATCTTAGAAGACTGAACATTTTTATGATAAAACACTGATGGTGTTAGAGGACTGTTTCAGATTTAATTAATATCTTTAACTATTTTAACAATTTAATAGTCTCTTTGAGATTAAAAAGTCTTTAATAATATATAATGAGTGACTTAAAAGTTTTAATGATCTTAGCAGACTTTTTAAGAGAATTTTAGCTATTTGAGAATTTTTTTTAATTTTAGACCATTAGAGAGATTTTAATATCTTAGGTAGACTTTCATAGTATGCTGAAAATATTTAATAAGCTAAAATTAATAAAATTAAATCTTTCTTGTTAGTGGTACTGATATTTTTTTAAACAGTATGCCAAACAGATCTAATTACATTTTAGATCATTTAGTAGTTGAGTCATATTTGTAGCAAGCAAGTAACTTCATAAATTAATAAATACGATACGGTGTCAGGTGTAGCTTGTGAATAGCGTGTAATAATAAAATACAATAGTTATGTGTAAAATGTTGTATACATTGTGTTTGCAGGATTCGATGCGTTTGGTGAAGTGTTGCAGCCGGCCAATGCCCGGTTGACCGCTAGTCAGGCCCAACAGAACCAGGACACGGCTAACCTGCTGGACAAAGACATCAACACGAGTCTGACAAAAATAGCTGGCAACCTGCACATAGGGGGACCGGCCAACCAGGTCAAAAAGTGAGTGTCCTTCGTGTGTGTGGTGGGGGGGGGGGTATTTACAGATGATGCTTATCTAATAATTTTTAGATGTGGTGTCATTTTGGACACACACACACACACTATTCTTATCAATGTTGTTCGCCATTTTGTTGTAACAGCTACCATTCTAGAACTGTCAAAACGTAATAGTAGACAGATTTATAATTTTTGATTAAGATCAATGGGGGTGTTATCAGAATGATTCCATATCAGAAGGATATTGTCTACAAATGTGTCGAGTTTTAAGGCTGAAAAATGCCCAATTTTTTTGTAAAATGTCCTCGAATCATCTCTGCCATTATAGCAAGTCAGTGTATGTGAATTGATCAGCTATGTTTGCTTTATAGCCAAGTGTTTGCGTTGGTAAGAAAATAATATGAACATATGTAGTAAAGTAGGACAACTTGTGAACCCAATTTTCTGTATATGAATGTGCTTATTATAAAATAAATGAATTTTGGCTAGTAATCCCGTGAAATTTCATTTGAGAGTGTTCTGTATTTTCAGAGCTGAACACAACTGGCAGCCTAAAGGTGAACAGAAACTGACGGGCGGCCAGAACTGGCAGCCGACCCCAGCAATAGGAGCGACCACGGTGTGGGGCCAGCAGCCGCAGTATGCTCCACAACCCATGGTAGTTCTATATACACAAATATCTGTACATTAACCAATGGTAGTTATATATATACACAAATATCTGTACATTAACTGATGGTAGTTATATATACTACTCAAAAGAATTTAAGGGTCAAAAATTTATAACCAAATAAGTTTCAGAGTGTATTAGATTGATGATGTAAACTACACCAAAAATTTAATTTATTGATCCATATTTACAAAAAAACACAAATAAACATCACTGTATACAAGAAAGTCACATGACATGCTGTCAAAGTTGAAGGTTGTCAAACATGGATTTTACACATTAGAACATTTGTTTAATAGTGTGTGAATCCACCCCTGGCGCGAATACACTCGACACATCGTTGCCTCATGCTGTTGATCAGACGTCTGAAGAACTCTTGGGGAATGGCCTGCCACTCTGCCATAAGAAGTTGACCCAGATCATGAAGGTTGGCCGGAGGGGCATGGTTATCCCGAACTCTCCTGCCTAATGTGTCCCAGGCGTGCTCTATTGGGGCCAAGTCAGGCGAATATGCTGGCCAATCCTTCCTGGCGATACCTTGTTGTCTGAGAAAGTCCGTTACCACCCTGGCGCGGTGGGGTCTGGCATTGTCATCCTGCAGAACTGCCCCGCCGCCAATCTGCTGAAGGCCTGGGAGAACCAACGGCCGGATAATCTCATTCAGATAGCAGATTCCATTCAGATTGCCATCCACCACATAGAGGGGGGTCCTGTGGTGGATAGAGATGCCGCCCCACACCATGACGCTGCCACCACCGAACCGGTGACGTTGTCTAACGTTAACGTCAGCGAAGCGCTTCCCAGGACGTCTGTAGACACGAACCCGACCGTCGTTGAACTGGAGACTAAACCTGGACTCATCAGTGAACATCACTCGACCCCAATGAACACGTTGCCACCGCAGATGAAGCGTGCACCAGTGACGTCTGGCCGTTCTGTGATGTGGTAGGAGTGGTGGTCGAACAGCCTGGCGACGGCAGCGTAGATTATTGGCTTTCAGACGATTGCGTATGGTTTGATCAGACACTCGAGTTCCAGTCGCAGTCCGCAGATTGTCACGTAATCGGCGTGCAGTGGTTGTGCGTTGACGTAGAGCCATATTGGTGATGTAGCGGTCCTCTCTATTTGTAGTGCTTCGGGGTCTTCCCGAACGTGGACGATTTCGAACAGAATTCGTTGCTTGGTACCGTTGCCACAGTCGGCCAACGACACTCTGACTGACACCAAGTCTCAGAGCAACATTTCTTTGCGTATTGCCATCCTGAAGCCAAGCAATAGCCCTTCCTCGATCTTCGATAGTCCGTTGACGTCATACCATTGTCGAATTTGGAGTGTGCACCGTACATGAACGCAAGCTCCAATTATACGGAAATTCAGCATTGGGAACATGGAATACACATGCAAAGCATGCAAATGAAGCGCTTTGTGAAAAAGCAAGTTATGGGCACTTAGCAGACCTTTCGCTTTCGGCCTAATTTACGTGCAAATGTAAGCATGTTTTCGCCATTAGAACTAGTCGACAGTGTCAATGACAGTGGATTTTAATTCATTTATGGGTTGCTTAGACCCACTTTCGTCAAAATGGAACAATACCATGCGTGACATTATGGTCTAGCTAATATAATTGACATTCAGAAAATAATGTCGAAAATATCGTCTGACCCTTAAATTCTTTTGAGTAGTATATATAAACAAATATCTGTACATTAACCGATGGTAGTTATATATACAAAAATATCTGTACATTAACCAATGGTAGTTATATATATACACAAATATCTTTACATTAACCCATGGTAGTTCTATATACACAAATATCTGTACATTAACCAATGGTAGTTATATATATACACAAATATCTGTACATTAACTGATGGTAGTTATATATATAAACAAATATCTGTACATTAACCGATGGTATATGGTAGTTATATATACACAAATATCTTTACATTAATCCATGGTAGTTCTATATACACAAATATCTGTACATTAACCAATGGTAGTTATATATATACACAAATATCTGTACATTAACTGATGGTAGTTATATATATAAACAAATATCTGTACATTAACCGATGGTATATGGTAGTTATATATACACAAATATCTTTACATTAACCCATGGTAGTTCTATATACACAAATATCTGTACATTAACCAATGGTAGTTATATATATACACAAATATCTGTACATAAACTGATGGTAGTTATATAAACAAATATCTGTACATTAACCGATGGTATATGGTAGTTATATATACACAAATATCTTTACATTAACCCATGGTAGTTCTATATACACAAATATCTGTACATTAACCAATGGTAGTTATATATATACACAAATATCTGTACATTAACTGATGGTAGTTATATATATAACAAATATCTGTACATTAACCGATGGTATATGGTAGTTATATATACACAAATATCTGTACATTAACCCATGGTAGTTATATATACACAAATATCTTTACATTGACCGATAGTAGTTATATAGAGTGGATTCCGCGTAACTGCATAGTCTCCGTTCAAATAGACTATTAGTCAATTACCCGATCTAGTCATTTACGCGAAAGGCTACTGCACATTACGGCAATCTCATAAAATAGCCCGATCATGTATGTATACACTGACTACACATTCGTTCCGTTTAATACTAAACTGGTATCCATTGCATCGGAAAGAAGTAGTGTAAACAGTGTACATTTGGCCGGGCTATTTTGCAAGATTACGCTCTGCTTAAACGTTACACTTTTTTCCTTTGCATATTGCACTATCTTCTGATGTGAACAAACAGTTACATAATCCATCCAACACCTCAAACATAATAATAATACCAAATATTCAATTAGCGTAATGGCGATCTCGCGACCGGTAACAAATGGCATCATGCAGAATTCAGCGTAGGCCTTATAATGTTTGCTTATTTTAATAATCACCGTTATTAATTTTAACGGCATGCATTCAACATGTATGACAGCATTGTCTGGAAGATCTGTAACTTGTTATTTTTACTTCGTAAAATCTTTGAACCAAAGTAATAAAAACAGCCCGACAATGCGTGTCAATTTTAATACACATGCCAGTTCAGGGCCGAAAGACATGTAGGACTGAGTTCAGCCAGACCAAACGAAAACAAAACGTTCACTAGGCTGGTTTGTGCGCTTCACGTTAAACCAAATGGACATGACGAACACCAATCAAATAGTTGTCTGAACTGAAGACCGCTCTCGGCGCAAATATACGTCACGCTTCAGTCAGCTGACACCCGCGTGTCAAGAGACATTGTTGCGGTCATTAAACAATACGATTACGCAAAAGTAAATCTTGATGTATATTTGTAGAAAAACAAATAGTTGTTCGCATCAATGAATACCTAACTGCAGTTTTTGTTTATTCCTTTGTCTTTGTTAATTTTGTACCTATGGTCGAGAGCACGCATGCAGATCGTGATCGCGGAAAATGAACATGCAGTATTTATAGGCTACAAAATGCAGTTAAATGTACACTGAATAAAAGTAGTTTACAATAATCATATTTGTTAGATAAGTTTTGCTATAAATTTGTAAGACTGTGAGGTGACATTTAATAAATTAGCAGGATTTTAAAAAGACCGTAAATTTTAATTTTATTAACTTTTTTTTTTTTTTTTTTTTTTAAATAAGTGGAGTATACTGTGAAGTCGGCAAGCAGAAATCACAAACAATTGATTGCTCATTAATACCCGTAGTCATTATCAAAGAAACAACTATTTTTCTTTTGTCACTTTATTTTATTTAAAGTATACTTGTAATACAAAATTACCAGCCCAGCCCTTTGATCGTCGACAGCTCAGTCGCTAAATAAACCTCTTCTCTAGTAATCTTTCAATGATTTTAGCAACCAGCGGTAAACATTAATTGATCTCACATTCACAGCTTCTCACAACAAACTTCAAGAGAATTATTTTATTTGCCAATAATCCCTTTATTATGTATCTATTAGCTAAAATAAACAACAATAAAAACAGTTATCCCACGCAAGATAATTTGTGAATGGACTAAACAATTAACCAGCATATATACCACTCAAGTTTTATCGACTACTACAGTCTGTAATACAGATTTACGATAGCCGGCGGTGTCACGTGACACAACAAAGATGGACGACTTCGCAGGAGTGTAATACATTACCAGTTGTTGATTACAGCGCTTAAATAATTTATTTTAAACTACAACTTGTTTTGACATGAAATAAAGGCATGCTTAATTTATTTTGTTCAATTATACACATTATACACGCTTTTCTGCTATTTTGGTTTGCAATTACACGGATTTTGATCCGAGAATCTATTCAATTAAACGGCACGTCTTGCATTCAAACTGTTGGAAATGGTTTGGTGTTTCAACAAATATTGCAATTAGGCGATATATTCAATTACCTGGCATGCGATTAGGTGGAACCCACTGTATACACAAATATCTGTACATTGACTGATAGTTATATGTACACAAATATCTTTACATTAACCGATGGTAGTTATATATACACAAATATCTGTACATTAACCGATGGTAGTTATATATACACAAATATCTTTACATTAACCGATGGTAGTTACATACAGTAATATCTTTACATTAACCCATGGTCGTTATATATACACAAATATCTGTACATTAACCGATGGTAGTTATATATACACAAATATCTTTACATTAACCGATGGTAGTTACATACAGTAATATCTGTACATTAACCCATGGTCGTTATATGTATACAAATATCTGTACATTAACCGATGGTAGTTATATATACACAAATATCTGTACATTGACCAATGGTAGTTACATACACTAATATCTTTACATTAACCCATGGTCGTTGTATGTATACAAATATCTTTACATTAACCGATGGTCATTATATGTACACAAATATCTTTACATTAACCGATGGTAGTTATATATACACAAATATCTTTACATTAACCGATGGTAGTTATATATACACAAATATCTTTACATTAACCGATGGTAGTTATATATACACAAATATCTTTACATTAACTGATGGTAGTTATATATACACAAATATCTGTACATTAACCCATGGTCATTATATGTACACAAATATCTTTACATTAACCGATGGTAGTTATATATACACAAATATCTGTACATTAACCCATGGTCATTATATGTACACAAATATCTTTACATTAACCGATGGTAGTTATATATACACAAATATCTTTACATTAACTGATGGTAGTTATATATACACAAATATCTGTACATTAACTGATGGTAGTTATATATACACAAATATCTTTACATTAACCCATGGTAGTTATATGTACACAAATATCTGTACATTAACTGATGGTAGTTATATATACACAAATATCTTTACATTAACTGATGGTAGTTATATATACACAAATATCTTTACATTAACCCATGGTAGTTATATATACACAAATATCTTTACATTAACCGATGGTAGTTATATATACACAAATATCTGTACATTAACTGATGGTAGTTATATATACACAAATATCTTTACATTAACCCATGGTAGTTATATATACACAAATATCTTTACATTAACTGATGGTAGTTATATATACACAAATATCTGTACATTAACCCATGGTAGTTATATATACACAAATATCTTTACATTAACCGATGGTAGTTATATATACACAAATATCTTTACATTAACCCATGGTAGTTATATATACACAAATATCTTTACATTAACTGATGGTAGTTATATATACACAAATATCTGTACATTAACCCATGGTAGTTATATATACACAAATATCTTTACATTAACTGATGGTAGTTATATATACACAAATATCTGTACATTAACCCATGGTCATTATATGTACACAAATATCTTTACATTAACCGATGGTAGTTATATATACACAAATATCTTTACATTAACTGATGGTAGTTATATATACACAAATATCTTTACATTAACTGATGGTAGTTATATATACACAAATATCTGTACATTAACTGATGGTAGTTATATATACACAAATATCTTTACATTAACCCATGGTAGTTATATGTACACAAATATCTGTACATTAACTGATGGTAGTTATATATACACAAATATCTTTACATTAACTGATGGTAGTTATATATACACAAATATCTTTACATTAACTGATGGTAGTTATATATACACAAATATCTTTACATTAACCCATGGTAGTTATATATACACAAATATCTTTACATTAACTGATGGTAGTTATATATACACAAATATCTGTACATTAACTGATGGTAGTTATATATACACAAATATTTTTACATTAACCCATGGTAGTTATATATACACAAATATCTGTACATTAACTGATGGTAGTTATATATACACAAATATCTGTACATTAACCCATGGTAGTTATATATACACAAATATCTTTACATTAACTGATGGTAGTTATATATACACAAATATCTTTACATTAACTGATGGTAGTTATATATACACAAATATCTGTACATTAACCCATGGTAGTTATATATACACAAATATCTTTACATTAACTGATGGTAGTTATATATACACAAATATCTGTACATTAACCCATGGTAGTTATATATACACAAATATCTTTACATTAACTGATGGTAGTTATATGTACACAAATATCTTTACATTAAAGGGACATACCCTAGTTACGGCTAGTTGTTAACCATTACGGCGTTGTTTTTCGCTATTAAACCCATTTTTTTCACAAATAAAATTGCACTTTACTTACTGTTTATTATTTAGAATACTGTTTATTATTTAGAATATACATTTCCATTCACCTGAAGTGTTTTTTGGTAATCCTGGTGTTTGTAATACCACAAAATACATTTTTCGTATTTCTTAAAAACGGGCGCACATTTGAGAAAAAACCGTTGAGCAGACAAGGTCTAATCTATTTTTAGAGGGGATATTTCCATTTCAGTGTCACAGACGTTGGTATACCACGTGGCCGTTATCATTTTGGTTCGGTTTGTTTTCTCGTGCACGGTTCGCGCAATCAACATCCGATTTGTTGTTGTTCATTTGTGAGATTTTTCTTCACAGTTCGTGAACATTTTCAGTAACAATAAAGTTTAGACAAGTAAGTGTCTCAATACAAAACGTTACAAACCCTTAAAACCAATAATTTTGCTAAGTCTTACGATATCTGGAGAGGGGATACAACCAGGACAGAACAGTTGGAACATGTCCAGGAGAGGTGAAAGAAACGCACCCCAAGTCTGTGAAATTTGTCGTGACGTAGGCATTGTTGTGCTTCGAGCGACATCTACCGGTGACATCAAAATACTAACTTTCAAAATTATTTCAAGCAATTGGGACATGGGGATTCACATGGTATTTATCGATATAAAACCTGCTTTTTCACTCCATTTGATAAAACGTGATCTAAGTGTGTTACAGGTTTGTAGATTAACCAAATTATAATTTATTTTCGCTGGATGGAACTAGGGTGTGTGGCTTTAACCGATGGTCATTATATGTACACAAATATCTTTACATTAACCGATGGTAGTTATATATACACAAATATCTTTACATTGACCGATGGTAGTTATATATACACAAATATCTTTACATTGACCGATGGTAGTTATATACACTAATATCTTTACATTAACCGATGGTAGTTATATATACACAAATATCTTTACATTAACCGATGGTAGTTATATACACTAATATCTTTACATTGACCGATGGTAGTTATATATACACAAATATCTTTACATTAACCGATGGTAGTTATATACACAAATATCTTTATATTAACCGATGGTAGTTATATATACACAAATATCTTTACATTGACCGATGGTAGTTATATACACTAATATCTTTACATTGACCGATGGTAGTTATATATACACAAATATCTTTACATTGACCGATGGTAGTTATATATACACAAATATCTTTACATTGACCGATGGTAGTTATATATACACAAATATCTTTACATTAATATCTAGAGTGTAAATCAAGCACAAATATCTTTACATTAACCGATTGTAGTTATATATACACATATATCTTTACATTAATACCTAGAGTCTGTAAATCAAGCACTGATTTTTTATGTCCAGTCATATATATACATCATATCTTTTTGTTTAAATGCCTCTTTGTAATGGGTTTGTAGTAACCATTAAATTTGCTAATATTTTCTTCTTGCTTAACAGACTTTTGGGCAGGGGGTTTGTGGTTAATCTGAAATATTTTGTGATGTAAGATTCACCATTTGAAGCACAAAAGTGTTGTTGTCCCATTACTTGTATAAAACTGCAGTGTGAAGCAAGCCTGTCGGCCTGTTTGAATGTGAAAATTGAACCCCACCTAAAAGTATGGACATTTTCATTCCCTGGTAGACGTTATGGTTTACTAATAAAATGAGATGATTATAAAAACACTAACCTAATTTTGCAGGCTCCGATGGGCATGGCCCCTAGGATGGCGTACCCACAGCCAGTGGGAGTTCCAATGGTCCAGCCGATGGCGCAGCCAGCTATGATGGTATTGACTTCTGTAAACTGCTTTATTTTCATTACCCACAGCCAGCTATGATGGTATTGACTTCTGTAAACTGCTTTATTTTCATTACCCACAGCCAGCTATGATGGTATTGACTTCTGTAAACTGCTTTATTTTCATTACCCACAGTTCTCTCATGCTAACAAAATAAAACAGGATTAGTTTTTCACACATTCCTGATTAAACTAAAAATAAATAAACATGTATTTTCTAATAATAGATTTAATATTTTTGTGATAACTGTCGGTAGTGTGTTGAGTATATATGTTTAAACTTACAAATCTAATTTTAACTTTATTGTATTCAGGTGGTTATTATTATTATTATATTTTCCCATTTATGCTGGGGCCCCCTCAAAATGCTTAGCAATTTGACAATTTTGGTTTCAACTAGTCAAAATGGCAGAAGATCTGCAGAAGGCTAGCAATTTTCGAATGAGCTTTCTGGCAAATTAATCATGAAATATATTCATTGCATTTGATTTTAATCATATTTGGTGAATGGCAAGCATAAACCCTGGATTGGGTTCGAGTGGATCTTAACAATGTCATGTTTTTGTGAAACTCTTGTTGTGTTTTCTTAACAACTCTGTTGTTTTTCAGGGCATGCCCGGTGTTCGTCCAATGGGAATGGTTGCCCAGCCAGCGATGTATGGTGCCGTGCCACAGCCAATGGGATACCAGCAGCCAGCTCCTCACCTGGCACAGACAAATAAACCCAATGATCCGTTTGGGGCATTGTGAGGGTATTAGTATGAGGGACATTCTCAATTTTCTGTTTTTACAATTTCATTTTGTGTGTTGGTGTCTAACCTATATCCCTTTCCAGCAAAGATTTTAAAGTGTTTTTTGTCAATAATTCCAGTTTCAAAGGAAATATGTTTTGAAAATGTAAAAAAAAGTTATTTTTATGTGCAATTTTTAAGAAAACATTGGTCAGATTATAAATAAAATAATAGTATTTGCCACTGAAGATCATCTGCTCACAGAGTTTGAAATTCTGATTTTGTTTTTTCTTCTTTTATCCTACACCTATAAAAAAAATGGTCTTGTGTCATGCTTGCATTGGTCATACTTACTTGACCCAT
The DNA here is from genome assembly GCF_016097555.1 of Gigantopelta aegis. Lineage (NCBI taxonomy): Eukaryota > Metazoa > Mollusca > Gastropoda > Neomphalida > Peltospiridae > Gigantopelta > Gigantopelta aegis. The sequence continues at coordinate 113,581,536 of NC_054702.1, forward strand.
TCATTTATCTTGAAGAAGGATCTTGAGCAGACAACATTGTTCACTATGATTGAGAATTTTTTACAGATATTTCATAAAAAGAACTCTTTTTTTTTATTTCAAAAAAAATAATCCTGTTATGTCAAGCCTAATGAATTATTGACAAAAAACACTTCAAATAATGGCTGGTTTTGGAGTATAGGTCTATATTTAAATGACAAGCTAGCAAACAGGTTACATTTATTGTCTCTCTTCATTTTTCTCATCTCAATAAAGTCAAAATGTGAGAGACCGATGTTACTTTTCCACCAGTTGTAGCAGCCTTTCCCAGTGTCAACCAGTGACACACGACTGGTGTATTAAAAACTGTGGTATGTGCTGTCCTGTCTAAAAGATGTGTGCTCTAGTGGTGTTATTAAACAAAATAAAACTTAGTTTGGATGCTAAATTTCAGTGCATGTTAAAATACATTTTACTTATTAATTTTTAATTAAAATGTTTCTAAATACTAATGTCATGATTTTCACATCACAAATTAAAAAATAATAATAAATTTTGTGTTAAAATTTGGAGTGAAAAAAACCCGAAAGTCATATTTGGCCAACACCAAAACAGTTAATGTCAGGCAGAACATTTAATTCTGAAAATTTCTTGTTACCTGCCACGATGAATAGACATAATTACTTAATGAATTGGCATTAATTAGACAGTCATTCTCAAAAGAGATGAATTTTGAATTAGCTTTTTGCTATACCTGTGACAATATATATATAATTTTTATTATATTTTTTTTATTATTTACTTAATTTAAAAAAATATTTTTTTTTATTTAAAGACATCTTTTTTTTGGACAGGTACCAGGAAAGATGAACATATTTGTTATCAGGAATCTGTGGCTGTTGAGTTATCTGCCCATTAATGACGGTGCAATATTGGGCAGGCAATGAATGTTGAATTACTTTCTGTTGCGACAGATTCTCTTTTCACTGTTATTTTGTACATATGTGATAGAAGAATAAATTCACTGACCACTTGTGTTATGGTACAGTTAGCTGATTTACCATGACTGCTTTGTTGAATACATTTCCACGTAGCCCAGGTTATTTAGCCCTGAACGTAACATTAGTTGATTTATCAAGGCTACATTGTTGTAGATGTAGCCTGGTCCGAGCACTTGGGACTGTTGTAAACAGAGATGGGAGCATGATAGTTACAAGCAGTGTCATCATGGTGCCAAGTTGTTTCTGTAAACCTACCTTACTAGACCTACATTTAGCATTAGTGTCTAACGTATTTGTGATGCATGTTATTTTGTTTTTGACCAGGTAGAAATAATTATCTTTGTAAACAGTATTAGATGGGGGAAAGCTGGTTGTATTGAAAGCATATATAGTACCAGTGTGCTAGCAATATTAGGTAGATTTTAAAATAAATCTATAATGTATTGTGTATTACTATAGATGGTTGTACGTATTTAAACATATAGAACATATAATGTTGAAGTTCTCAGTTAGGGACTTTTGATGATTGGAAGAGAATTATATTTAGCTTAATTATAATATATCACATCTACCTGTTGGTCAACTCACAAGAGGTTATTTCCATCTGTGTAACAGCTGTTATATTTAGATGTTTGAATGGGTTAAAAACAAAATAATAATCCTTTGCAGCCATAATTGTGTATATTTTGTCTTTAGTATCAAGTCGATCAGCATCTGTCATGTGTTAATGAAATGTACTTTCACATTTGTTACAGAAAAAAGCTCCCTTTTGAAATTGCTTTGTAATGCTGAAGTATTTCCATTGTCAAAATAGTAACCCTAGTCACCAGTTTTGAAATGTATTTACTGTAATGTTAACAGTTTGGCTTTATTAGCAGATGTGTTATGAATGTGATAGTTGGCAAACATAGTTAATCATAACTTAAAATAAGAATTGGTCTCAATTTTATTTAATATATAAAATATTGGTGAAATAAAACATTGCTTAACAAGTCGGTTTATGTGATGGAAGCATTAGTACTGAACAACATTGATTGAAGCTAGACTTGGTGTTGAAAATTAGTTCAACCTCAGTTCAGACCATCAGCTGGCCGGACATTTTCTTCATCTATTGATTTAAAAGTTTCTGATCCATAATCATTTGTCTTCTGTTTATGTTGTGTTTCCTTCATTTGGTGGATTCACTTCAGGCATTTCCGTGATTCAGTCATGGTCACATTTCTTTGATATATTGGATTAGATGCTTCCTTGATATTATAAGAATTGACTAGTTAAAAACAGCATGTATTGCTGTATAAATGATCATTAGTGCTTGAAAGAAAGGACTAGTTGAAAACAAGAAGTATCAGAACATGAATTACTGTCAGTGCTTGCACAATGTTTTCGAGGGCATGTTGAGAAGTTGTTGACAGAACATCCAAACAAACAATGTAGCTTTCAGCTGTTCAGATGGTAATGGTGCAAAAAATGTTTTCAAATTCATCATTGGACCATTTAAATGAAGCTAAACTTGAATTGTTATTACTAGAAACGGTAAACTACAACAGTGAATGCTTACTTAGATTGCTGAATTGGGTTCAAGATATGCTGAATATATCCTCTATTAGTATTTGTATCCCATAATGGTAGCCATATTGGATAAGCTGGGTTAGTTTTTCATTTATGATCCTCCTCTTGACATTTGAAATCTGCAGTGTTACGAGGGTGGGACAACCCAGTATGTGATTGAGAACATCTCTAAAGATGGCCTCAGACCATCTGGACTGTTACAGGAATTGACCTGTTAGGTTTGGATGGTTGAAACCCATTGAAGACTTAAATATTAATTTAGTAAAAATAAAAAATAAAATCTTATATACAAATCTTAATGTAAAAATGAAATCTTATATACAGTATTACTAATGTAGTGGTTAAAAATAAAAACCATTTTATATACTAATGTAATGATTAAAAAATGAACTTTAGTTTTTATAAAACAAAATCCAGTAATATAATTTTTCACATGACATTTATTGTGGTCTTAAGTTTTTAAAAGTTTCATTGAATGAATTGGTAGGAGTACAAATGGAAGAATAGTTTTCTGTTGGTAATTATAGTTTGTGTGGTGTGCATACTTCTGTAATATATGCAAAATAACATTGTTGTAAGCAGTTATTGTTCATGTTATTTATATCATGCAATAATGTTATTACGTTTAGCTGAAAGTATTGTTGTTGTTTTTATTTTGTAAGAGAAGCTTGAATAGTCCGGTATAGTGCTACATGTTTCGTGCATGGATCACAGACTGTTTCCATTTCACTAGGATACGATGTAACGTACGCCCCATCATGAACCAAGTTACATTATGTATATTGTATAACCAAGTCACCAATTCACAAAGCTATATTATAGTTACTGTGTATGATAATGACAAATTTACTAGAAATATTCTACATTATAAACACTGTCACAAATTATGTTTGCATTTCATTAGGATACAATGTTGTAAAATGTGATGAATTGCTCTTGTTCACATATGTATTTATTGATTTACATAATTGTTATTTGTCGATGTTGAGTATATATTATATTTATGTACATATACATATATGAATATATGAATATGCATACAGAAGACTGAGTTCCCGGGACTTGTCATGTTAAATGCTGAAGAGAGTGATATGATTGGTGTCTATGTTGTGTTGTTTGCTTTGTACGACATGTATATATCCGTGGGTATCAGGGCATCAACCTTTCACAGTGCTGTACAGACAAATATTTCATTGGATAATACTCAACACGGTTTGGTTTTCAATAAAATGTACTTTTCTTCATATTATAGGCATCTTGCATAAATCAAAGGGAAATGATGTAAAACTGTTTGGGCAAATTCCACTTCATTAGTCTGCTGTTTTGTTGCATGTGTGGGTGGTTTGGTTATCACCAGTGTCTTGATGACTTTGATAGCAACCAGTTTGAATGTGTACAGCTAGCTTTAGATAGACACTAATAGTTCCATTTCTTAAGGTCACAACTTAATTCAACATCAATTTTTTTTTTAATTGACAAACCTAGGACTTTTTTAATTTGGTTTTGTTTGTTTTACAATCTTTATAATTTTCAAATACTTTATAATTTTTCTATGCCACAGGTTATTGTAATTTTGAGAATCTACTGAAGGTGTGTTGAGCTAACCTAAATGCACGCCCCCTGTTAACGGTTTCTGGGAGGAATGTATGCTCCTTAATTCCATGTTTATTATCAACACTGATTACTGTGAGGCGTTGTGGAAGTGTCACATAAAGCAATGTCGTTACTCCTGGTAAAAAAAATGGCAGATTTTTGGTTGTGTGTTGTGAATTCTGCAAATAAAGCTTTCTGTATTTCTTCCTTGAAATATGTAATAAATTGATGATTGATGTGGCAGACTTCTATTCTGGTTGAAGATCTCTGTCTGGGCATTCTAATTTCGTGCGAAAATGGTAGCTTGTAACTGGTCAAAGAGCATAACTTGAAAGCCTAGTATGAATGAGCTGAACACTTGTGGCATGGATAGGTTTTTCTTCATCAGTGGGTTTCAAATCAGTCCAGGTTGTTAGTCAATTAACATCGTTTATCGGCTGTCTGCAGTTTTGTACTAATTGTTAACAATGTTTTCTTAGTGAGAAATGAAACTGTAAACAAAGAGTTGTAGTTAGCAATGAAGGAGAGGAAGATGATCTCTTTGTTGATTGATGTGTACGTGTAAATATTGCATTTTACATCGGGAATTGTAATCAGTTTAATTAGAACTTGTAATCAGATCGTCACAATAGTATTTGCATTGGCCGACTATACTTTGTAAAATACTTAAAATCTATTTCAGCAAAACAGATGTTTTTGCAAGTTTTCTTTAATCTGTGGGTACTGTTAGTGAAAAACCAGCCCACTTAGAATGTATTTGGTTGTTGATAGTGTAAAGCAAACAGGGGTGTCTAGCTATTAAAGTGTGTGTAGATATTCACATCAGTGTTGGCTTCTCTGTCTCTGCAGTCATTACACAAGCCTCAAGAATATTTGTTGTTGTGCATCATGTGCGATGTATACTGTGATTAGAGCAAATATCACAAATATAGAGAAAACCCTGTCCAAACGGTAAATAAATAATAAAACATACTTTTGTCTTGTTATTTACTTATGCGAGGTTATCATGTTGGTCTCACATGATAATTGATCGGCTCGATACAAACCGCGGTACAGTTTTGCATATTGCGATTTTTACACGCTATTTTTTTCCTTGTATCTTATTTGACTTGAAATAGGCAAACAAACAAAAAAACCATCATGTTATTAATTGGTGATGACAGGAAATGTAACAATCATGCCAGTCGGTCTTTACATTATTTGCATTTGTTACCGAGATGTGTTCATGACTTGTAGTGCCAGTCAGGACAGATAATGAAATTAAATGACCGAATTAGATTACAGATAATGGAATTAATCCATAAATATTAAATAATATCAACTATATTGCAATACGGTTTCTTATATCGCAATACGGTTTTGACCGTATCGTTGCACCCCTACTAACTAGTGTTGCAGTAGCTGCCTTGAATATTATTAGGCCACTGAACCAAAGACTTCTGTGACCTATTGCGAGCTGTTTCATGTCCTGCATAAACTTTTGACTTCTCCAAAACCCCTGGACCAATTCCAACCAAATTGTTTTGGAAGCTTCCTTGGCACATGGAAAAACTAATTTTATATTTTTTACCCTCCAAGCGCTGTAAGGTCAGGGCTCAAAAGGGGAAAATTCAGCATTACTTTAATTGTGGATTTGGTTATTTCAACCCTTCCAGGGCAATTCCGACATGTATGCTCACACCCATGGGTGGGGTCCAAATGGGGCTAAATGAAGCCAATATTTAAAAAATTAGTTTCTTTCAAGAAATAACACTGAATTATATATGTAACAGTTATATCAATTCTCGAAATAAGCTGTTGTCTGGGCAACTGATTAGCAGGTTATGTGGCATTTGTGGTAACATTCCAAATGTCGGCCAAATTGGTTGCTGATCAAAATAGACTACTAAATGCTGAACAAATGGATCATATAAACTCCAGGCTACAGATTCCCGAAGCTATCTTAGCATTACAATATTATAAAACGGTTGTAATGGTTTTATATCGTAGTGCTGAGATGGCTTCAACAATCTCGGCCCAGCATGGCATTTAGTTGAGTTGAATTTTACTTATACTGTCAAATTATTTGCACTCCACAATATGTTCATGTGTGCTTGAAACCAACATGATTTTGTTTAGTGTAATATTTGTAACAGTTAGTACATGGGACTGAAAAAAATCATCAAAGCCACTGCATCCATTGCAAACAAAAACTTGATCGCGAATGAAGTATTCATTATGAAAAAACAATTGTAACGGATACATGACCTGATCAATCATTCACAACTTTTGTCGAGGGCCGTCCTATGGTTTATAGTGTCCCAGGTTTACTAGCTGTATGGAGCAGCTGACCTACAATTGTCTCACAGGAAGCTTCCTTTACTTGTGGAAAAACTAAATTATGATTTTGGTAATTCTGAAACACATCTCTCCCGAAAATGGGTGTTCTACACTTCGTGAGTCTGGTAGGTGACAGTCAATGATTTACCCCAGTCACCATGGGCCTCATTTGTAATATGGAAGGTTTTTTTAACAATTTTATGGAATAATTATAACGTTTTATAGTACTTTGATACCAGACCGTGGAAGGGGAAATGTTTATAAGATGCCTTTGGAAATAGGTATTTTTTTCTCCATCCAGTACACCACGACTGGTTTATCAAAGGCTGTGGTATGTGTTATCCTGTGTGGAATAGTGCATATAAAAGATCCCTTGCTGCTAATGGAAAAAGGTAGCAGGTTTCCTTTAAGACTAAAATGTCAACATTACTAAGTGTTTGACATCAAATCGCCAATGATTGATAAATGTATGTGCTCTAGTGGTGTCGAACAAAACAAACTTTTTTTGGTAAATCGGTAGCAAAAAAATTGGTCCATTGACGAGTTATTCCATTTATTGAATGGATTTGTACATGTACTGTAGGTTTTACCTTTTGAATGAATGAATGAATGTTTAACGACACCCCAGCACGAAAAATACATTGGCTATTGGGTGTCAAACTATGGTAATGCAAACAAATAAAGTGATGATCAACATCAATATAAAAATTCAAAATTTAAATAAAAACAGTGTAAACAACTGTGCAAATATACAAATATCACAGATAGATAGACTTTTACTCAAAATTTCTATTTTCTCTTGGAAAAAACCTGACAGCGGATTTGTGCTGTATTGGCCAATCTCAAAGAGAATGTTACACCCCTGCACCACAGTGAGGTTACAGCACGCACAGGGGTTTTTACCTTTTGAATGCTGCACCCAAACACAAAACATGACTCAACCCCCCCCTTTAAACGGGTCACCACAGTGTCTACAAGATAAAAACATACAAACGCAATTATGATTTTTTTAAACATTATTTGGCAAACCTCACCTTTTAAATGTTTTTATCAATTTTCTTTTTTTACCCAGGGTAGTCATGACATCATGTGGAACCGACTGACAATTTTATTTTTTCCCCACCCCTGGTGTAGACCCTGCCCATACTAAAATTCCATGACAAGTGCCTGAAGATGGGCACTTTTCAAGTTATTTTCCTTTTGAGATAATGTTTGAAAGATAACATTACACTACAGCCATAAAAAGAATAAAGAAAACTAAAAATATATATACCGATACTTTAGTATTATTTCTTTTTACTATCCCACACTAAAACACAATTTCACACAATTCTGACTTCACACAACTATCAGGTTTTTTTCACTTCTGGCTCTACTGGTGTGTCCAACAATTCTGGGTGATCTTTGGCACCAATTGTTTTTTTTGTCTCCAGTAAATCCAACAGTTTAGGATGTTTCTTTTTCAGTTCC